>NW_013542262.1:168598-369804 GCF_000499545.2 Eimeria tenella
GCCTTGTCCATCGCTGCGATCCCAGCTAGCGCCTGTCTGCAAGGAAAAGCGATATATCTTTCACTGAGACGGACTCCGGAAAATACAAGAAAGAATTATTGCGTTAACTGCTGTTTTCACGCCCTTGCATAGCAAGTTTTGCAACTGATATTCGCTATCGCTCCCGATACATAACGTAGAATGCTGCGTTGGTGTCCGCATTATTACTCGTCCGACATTCCTTACCCTAGAAGGCTACAGGCACCCCTTGAAATTTTCCGTGCCAACGAGTTTCAAGGAATCGCGCAGCTTTCTACAATGCTGAATACAAGTGCATGTGCGCCCGGAGCACTCGGCAGGTCACGTCCTCCGAGTGGCCTCCATAGCCACTGCGGGGGTGAGAAGATACCCAGCTATCTGATGCACCAATTTTCAGAACTGCTAAGCGTCAGAGTTTGAGTCGTATGCCTCGCCGTCTGCAGCTGCCACATAACCGACAGCTCATATCATAGACGCTGATGTTGAATCTCATGCCGCCTACAGTCAGGCTTTCAAGCATCAACAAAAGTGCGGGGAGAGGTTTTCAACGGCGACGAGATATGTGAGGGAAACCTTGCAATTCATTAGGTTCTAGAGTACAGGGGAACGGTCGAGAGGAGGGCCCATCATCCTAGCTCCTCTTAACCTTTGAAAGGTTCGGTGACGGACTCCTGAAATCTTCAACGACAGAGCTTACTTGGAATGGCTACTTCAGGAAGTGAGAAGGCTGGCACGGTTGGGCAAAGCGGAGCTTGAGGGCGCAAGCGTCTTCTGTCGGTCAGCGGGAATTGCCTGCTAGTTGGCAAAGCTGTGGTGCTTGCGTCCATGTCTTGTTATATCCGTCAACCGCCGTTTAAGAGGCCTATCTGCTGGTGGATTATGATGTGAATATATTCGACCGAAACTGCGGGGACTAGGCGGAATGGCTGGAACTCTCTATATAGTGTGCAGCACTACAACGTTGCGCCCGTATAGCCTCCCACGGTGGTAACGTTTACTATTCTACATATGAAATATGAATAGAAAGGCCATAGCTAGAGAAATCTGGCCCTTGCTGCATGATTAGTTTAGGGTGTTCTACTGGAAATTCAGGGAAAGGGGCTAGCATTATACAGTATGCGGGAAAACGCGATACAACAGATACCGAAGGGCTTGGGGAGGCTGAAAAGCAGGGGAACATGAATAACTATGCATTCAAGGCTTTTTTTGAATGCCTTTATCGCTGATGAATATGTGCGCACCTGTGTAGCGAGGTGCGAAAACCATGAAGGGGCGCGGTAAGCTGTGCACACCACACTGTAACTGCAGAGGCAACAACACCCGGGTCGGTTCTGGACAACGCCAGGCCTCGTAGTACTGGAATGTCCCTCAACCTGCGCTAAAAGTGTGCTTTCAAGAAATAAAAATCGGGATTTTGGAGGATTTTGCCTCTGAAACCGGCTACCGAGAGCGTTCTCCGTGCCAAAATCGCAAAAGCAACATTGCGCCGCTCGGGAGGCCAACGCCGAGCACAAATTCCAGCGAAGGCCCCAGAAAACTATTTTGATGGCAAAAAAAGGAGTATAAACAATGGTTCAAGTTCGTTTTTCAGCGTTGTGCTGCAGCTTAATAAGACGCTGTCAACACAACTAACCCCAGGCTTCATCCCTGTGTCGCACGTTAAGGGAGTGCTTTTCTCATTCTGGTTGTTAGTGTTTGTTGTTTTTACATAAAAAGTGTCGGCTTGCTACCCCGTGAAGCCAGTCGCGTACTCTGACGTATCAAAAGACTGGTGTAGTGACCGTACTGAGCTCGACCTTATTACAAAGTGTTCTGGCCTGTCGGCGTTTTATTGTCTCTACTCATTGAAATCGCGGAAACAAACAATACAAATCATCGCCCATATGTTTTTCAGTGATCCAATTAAGAGGAAGAACTTGCTCTTCGACGAGTGTATATTTCGGTTGGCAGCATCAATGTCCCTGCCGAACTCCAAACCCCCGGAACCGCATGTCCGGAACCACGTGTGAAACAATTTGAGCTTCTTATGTACAGCTAACTTTACTTGTATGAATAACTTCTACTCGCACATTAACTGCAAAGCTTACTTTATTTGTATAAGTAACAGCTACTTATAAATTAAAAGTTCATAATGCTCTGAAGGTTGGCTCTACGTGGCGAAGCTGCTTATTGAGAGTTTGGATCGAGAACGTAGTTGGAACAACTCAGGGGGCACCCTGTTTCTTAGGACAGTCACTAAACACATCTGATTCCTCTTTGCTCGACTAGTGTACACACTTTCATCAAAATGTTAGATTAATATCTCGCATCGGCTGATTCTGAGCACGGAACGAAGACATGCATGTAGTGGTACGGTGAGAGGAGCCTGACACTAAGTCTGGTTGTTCTTCTATAAAAGCTGATCTGCCACGTTTACGAACCTCTCTCAGTAAAACGCGTAGGAAAAAATGCAGAGTGCTAATAGTAGTACCTATATGGAAACCCCATTACACTTTGGGTGGAACCGCATGAGTTCGAAGGACAAGCTCTACCCGCCATCCTCTTGGCGCTAACAAAACAATTTTGCAACGTTGTTGTGGTGAGAAGAAAGAAATGCTAATTGTGAGGATTGTGAACGTAAATATGGCAGACCACGGTTTTAGTCAGGTGGCCTATTGTACTCATATGTGCAAGTAGGAATAATTCGAGCCACAAAAATGCTGCCCACAATGTAAAACTAATGACCATAAGTCCATTCATTTGCTCCTGTTTTGTATGATGCACAGCTAGAACTCTCGTGTGCAGTGCTTTCCTCACGAAAATTCTGTGTTATGTCAAGGTTGTGCTCACTCGGCAACCAAAACGTACTCACTCAGCCAGTGATGGCAAAGGTCTGTTCAAAGCTTCACTTTAGGAAGGAAGCCGGTGCATATGAAAAAGCTGGACACCCCACTCTGCATCGAGAAAAAACAACAGGGACAATGCACAAGTAAAAGTTTTCCAAGTGAAAAGCCACAAAGTTAGCACTGGCGCGAGCACTTTTGGAGTACTGGGGAGTACAACCGAATGGGCAGAACTTCTAACAATGCATTTGCATGCTCATACTATAAGACACATACGTAAATCAGAGGCGCACAACACATCATTTGAGTTATTGCATCGTTGGCGAACCGTTCTATAGGAAAAGCTTCTGGATCCTGTGTCGGTCTTTACCTTATCTACTTTGTCGTCGTATTTCTCTCGAAAGCAAGTCACAGCCGTCACAGATGGCTCTCGGTTCCAAGGAACATAGCTGTTTCTTCCTCGTATTTTTGCAGATTTTCGCAAGCTTCTCCAAATGCTGCTATGGCGGCGCATCTGCAGACTGCTATATAGCGAATATCTCAGCAACGCAACTCAGGAACAGTTAAATACTTCGAAAAAATTGATCATATACCACTGGGATATTCCTTCTCGTACTGGTGAATTGATCGGAGCCTAACTTCTAAAAGTGTACTGCTATATCGCAGTGTTAGCCGTTTGCATTCGCAATAGAGAAAGAGTGAAAACTTTAGCGTCGATATGAGACTCAGGCCGAAGGCTTTGACTGCGACTTCCTACATCATAGAACATGTGCAGTAATGCTTAGGCAGTAATCTTAATCAGTAATTATGCTGTGCAACTGCAACAAATCGTTCAACAGCCATTACAAACTGTTTTGAGCAAGCCGCCACAGACGGAAGCCAACATACGACATTCTACAACGCAGTTGACGAGTGATCACTTGCCATCTTACATCGGCTCCAGGTCCAAAAACGCGCAATAACACTCTCTGACCACGGAAAGATACTAACGGCGTCGCTTAACCCGTATGCTGTGCAGAAACGAGCCGTCTGCGAGAAATAAACCTCTCTGCAGCTGAGCATCTGCGTTAGAGTCGCTGATTTGCGTGCGCCGCATGCTTTTTGCTCTTTGGACAGTCTGCAAAGCAAACTTCTGTTGAGGCTTATTTTGCTGGTGGAACACTTTGTGGAATGTAACCAGCGGCGGCTATTAGGAAACAATCAACGATGAAATTTCCGAACATCCAAGCGGAAGGTTGCACGAATCTCACAGGCTTCCACAAAGTGCATGAAACTGTAAGTGAACTCAGAGCACTGGAGCGCACTCATTGCTTTAATTTGGGACTTATGCCGTCGCCACGCAAGGCATTATGCACAGTTGCCGAACAGATAAACTTTGAAGGCCGGTTTCACCTATGCACATGTTAATTTTCATCAATAGAAGCAAAAGTGAGCAGATTTAAATTGAAAGAGGAAAAATTCGTTCAAAATTTTCGGTTTCAGTGATGTACGATTACGTACAATCTCGTTCAATTTAAAACAGCGCTTTGTCGAAGAATTTTTGACCTGGCAGCTACCACAGTCCATAGGAAATTTTATAGCCACTTTGCACATAAAAAGTCAACTACAAATAGCTGTCGTGAGGGCACCTCGCAGCAGTACGCAAGGAAGGACACGACATGTGAACTCAAAGTAAGGAGAACCTCTTAATGCTACGCATGCTCAAAAGAGCGGCCCTTTTTTAATGCATATCTGCTTATATGCGAATGCAACAATTGCCAGGTTTATGCATTTGCTTGGGAATGTGCTGGCAATGACACAAAACATAGCTTAAAATTGGCCCAAGTCCATGGTCTACTGGAGATGTTGCGCTCTAGATCATTGTCCTTTTGTGTCTCAAAGTTTTTGATCAGCTACACATACTTGCTGTAAGCAGAAACAGGCTATGCAAAATAGAATAAAATCTTTTCTTGCGATTACCATTTCTATTGCTGAGGTCCGTCTAGACGCTTTTACCTGAGATAGATGACAATAGCCGTCACCAAAGAAAAGTATTGTCTTCAGGCCGACATGAAATAATATTTCTCGTTCTTCGACACACAAGAAAAGAAATAATTTACACAACGTAACGTGCAACAAAGGCAGTCATATATCTACTGAATGTGGCTTCATCTGTCCGCCACTTTGGGCAGCACGTGCTTCACACCAGAAGAAAATGTTTTGGGGCACATGTAGAAAGAAAGCATAGGAGTAGTTGTGGCAAATTGTTCATAGGAATATCATTCAGGCACATTTGTAAGCCTGTCGCACTTGTTGTGCTTGCAGCATGTCCTAGGTCCACAAACTCTTGCACTGCAGCCAGTCTGCAAAACGTTCATACATTTGACCCAAAAGTGTGTTGCATTTGTATTTAGTGCACGCAACAAGAGCATATGGCCACTCCGTCCAATCCAACCGCAATGAATGGCAATAAAATGATTGAATTTTTTTGCTTTGCCGCATTGTATTGGCTCACGAACTGCCTCAGATATATTATCCTCTTACAAGGCCAGGTTACACCATATTCATTATCATAAGCATACGCGTGGTGAGTTTGCTTGTGTCGAATAGAGCATCTGTGCGTTGCGATGGCTCATGCCCGTGATTATGCGAGCCACATCGCAGTTTCTGTTGTCTTTTGCAGCGTGCGCATTCTGCACTGGCTTCGTTGCCTAGTATGGGGCGTCAACATGGACTGCTTTCCATATGCCAGGGATGTTCTCAATAAGAGCACGGAAACTATATTTCTGTTATCAGTATTCAACTGACTATGCGGCAACTGCTTAGCTCGCCGGCTGCCAAAATGAGAAACACACATGGAAAGCCAATGCCCCGTGTTTCGGGTTAGATCCTGCATTACACCACGCTAGTCTTTCATTGTGCAATTCTCGTGAATTTCAGCCTCTCACTCTCTGTACATATCCTCCTTCTAGCGATGATATCATCTGTGCAGCTGCCAAATATAGAGCACACAAAAGATGATGATCCAGCACTGTAGGCACGTACCTAAATCCATCAGCAGCAAATACGCATTGAGGCTTTGCCGTTTCAACTTGCATTTCCATGGGACAATATTTTGGCTCCAGGTTTTCCTCTGTTATGACTGCTGCCATATGTGGTTTTCAGCGTCTAAGTCCGCCGCACGGTCATGCGCATACTCCCTGAAGGGTTACTCGCTTTAACTCCAAAAGTGGGCCAAATCATGTGTTTTCAACTTTTCTGGACGTCCAGATAGTCTGCTTCATGTTTCAGGTGCTTTTTTCTCGGTATTCTACAAATTTTTCGTAGGACGCCCCGTAATACATTGTTAACTTGATAGTTAGCTTGCCAGTCAAATTGAGTGCAGCTGCTCACAGTTCAGGCTTGCTAGTGTAGATGACGTTTCACATGAGAAAATCCATGGAGACGATGAGGATGGCTTGCTAGGGTAGATGGTGTTTCATCCGAGAAAACCCATGAAAGCGTCCTAACGCACCTCCTATTTGAACCGTTTGCCCTGCGTTCGTTCTGCTTGACCCTTCTGCGTTCGAAACAAGTTTCGACTAAGGTAGCTGCAGCCTCATCTTAAAAATAGAGCTTTCCACCATTTTTATACGGACAAATAGTGAGAAAGCAGATGCAACGCACGCATCAGGTGCAACGCTTAGGAGCTCGGCATCAAAAGTTGTAAGCACAATATAAACTAGCGTGAAAAATAGCGTCTGTGAGGGCGTCATGTAACACCAGGATTGTAAGTTCAGCTGGAAAACCCACATGGCTTGTGAAATCACAAATAATACGTTTGAAACCAGACAGATCCAACGTGCGGCATGGCAGCACATTCGCTGGCAGATTAAAGCGGCTATTTGTTTCTCTGAGCAGCTACAATCTATCTCCAAGCAGGCATACTTCCTGCACAGGTCAGTCATGCTGAAACATCGCGGGTCATTGCTCATAAATTGAAGTAGAAAGCATGAACATTCACAGTGGAATCGAAATTTCTTCCTACATGGATCCTGAACCACTTTCGAGACCCAGACAGTGACCCGGTTGCCCTGAGCTCAAAGGCAACGACGACTAATGAAGAAATATATAACGTTGTTAGCAGAAGGCAGTGCACTCAGCTGCGGCAATTGGGTATGCAACACAAAACAGAGGACTTAGCACACATCTTAACAGTGGTATCTGCAAGGCCATTTATGGATTCCAATGATAAGCAAAACGCTCTATACACTTTTTGGTCTCCGCGCTGGGCCTACTATCTTTCCATGAGGCGAAAAAGTAGTGAGTGAGCATAGCAGTCCAAATGAAAAAGAGAAATCACTATTCGCTGATTTTTTGACGGGTCAGACATTAATATTAAGCGAGCAGCATCCCCTAGAAGCAACTTCTGCTATCCAACATTGGAGATTCTTTAGCACATGAAACTGGCTTTTGCATCGTAGCCCTTTGCTGTTTTTTTCTCCGTCACAAAGTCCGCTGATCATCCCTTATTGTTTCCTCAGAACACACTTTTCGAAGCATATTGAAAGCCACTTCTATTCCTCTCTCTGGCGCCTATAATCTCATGAAAAATATCGTCAAATCTTACTAATGACCATTGATACATAACTGCTACGCGGAGAAAACACCTTGAAACGTGTTACTGCGCATTAAGCGTGGCGTATTTCATTGGATGATAAACAGTAAGCTCATGCCGCGAAGTATATTCGCGGCATGAGCTGAGTATGTTTTTCTCAGCAAAATTTCGACCCACTGCCTGTTTGCTCGCCACACCCAACGTCTTGAATAAGAGAAAATAGGACAGAAAATTTTCGACATCCAGACAAAACAAAATGCACTTCATAGTTAGTATTTCTACATTCTCACACCGAAGCCGGCAAAGCGTGTTAGTTGTGCTTAGGCATACACAGCTCGCTTAAGCATACAGTTGATTACAGCGAACCCCGCTTCCCCAGGAACGGTAGTGCTCAATCACGGCAAAACAATACCGTTCATCGTTGCTGTGAATCAACTGTGCCCACATTCTGAATGTTGCGGAACTTCCGTCTGATAATTGCATCATATGTCAGTGCTTGCGAGTACGTGCACACACACAAGACTTCATATCTCTGTTGGAGCATTTTTCAGCGGAAATTAAGTACAAGATAAAAGTATTTTCATGCCCCTTGTACTTCGTGCTGTCGTTATGACCTACAGCTGAGTGCCTAAGGAAGCAAGGCTGCATTTTAGGGAAAATGTGACTGCTTATTCCGCAGCAGAGTCACTCATGTCCTCCTGCATGATAACTAGCTTGCCGGGACACTTTGTAGCCGTTTCAGCTTACAACCTGCAATCATCAGCAACGGATTGCGGGCCAGGGTTGTCATGTCTACAAAGCGGGACACGGCATGCGGCTTCTGCATACTGATATCTAACTCACCGTCTTTTGAAAAATGCTGGTGAATACAGACAACAATTATGCAATGATCCCACTGTGTCAAAATATCGTTATGCTGCGCTACTTCTGCAGGAAGTTTCTGATGATGCTACTTCTGCAGCATGATTGTAATTCTTGGTGATACTCTTTGTTCTCTCAAGCACCCGTTGCCTGGGTCGTAGTCTATTTTGTGAATAGTGTTTCTGGACCGCAATCCGTAGTATCTATTGCCTTTCTTTAAGTGTGAATTGCTCTGAGATTCGTTGACCTACAGGTTGGAACTACAATTGACAGATGAGCCCGTCAGCTTCACGCTGAGATTACGAACACTGCATTTGCCGCACATCCTAGCATTTCTCAACTCCAAATGTGATGGCCAAGTCCGCATCAGCTCTGCTTGCAAACGTATGTAAACATTCTTTCATGAGAAGGCTTCCGACGGTTAAAAGGCGGACTTCACTAAGCTCGTGCCTTTGTGAAAACCCGAAAACTGATACAAGCAGGGAACGCACCCACTATATTTCCACCATTTCACGATGTGTTACACCTACACCTTTGGAGTTTCATGGAGTGCAAAGAACCAATGTACGAGTAGCAATGATTGACAGGGTCCTCGCAGACTCCTCGAGTTAATGCTTACGACCTGCTTTCCGGTATAAACGAACATTGTTCTCTCCCATTCCCGCCACATCTGACTTCACGAGTCTCATGGAAAAGGACATTTTCCCCAAATGTATTATTGCAGAAAAGAAATATACTTCTTTGTCCTTTGGGCAAAGCTGCTGCGAATAATTTTGATTACAACGGATACACTTCAAGTGCCGTTCTTCAGATAGTGCTCACCACCTTCGTAGAAAAAGTAAGAAGCACGCGGTGCAATCAGAGTTCTTCACGTAACGGTGCGACTAGTAAAATTGAAAGCGAGTTCGGGCACAGTACTTTCCATCGGTGTAAGTTTAACTTCTAGCTGAGCCACGAAAATGATGTAGCGCATTGCAGATTCAGCACTGAGGTTTCTTTGCACTTTTAACAGCGTTTACCTATCCCACACAAACACGTGGCGAAATGGTCACGCTTGGTGAAGCGTTCGAAGTCGAAGGAATGTCAGAGCTTAAAAGTGCTAGCGGCAGTGACAAAGATAAGTATACAGTTACCAAAGGCGCATGATGCACACGTTGTCATCAGTAATGGTGCAAGCGTTCATCAGATTCTGTCTCTCATGTTGCTTTGCCTCTTAAGGATAACAAAACAGGCAATGGCTCCATTTTGATCAAAACCGCGCAAAAGTGTTCTGTTTCGCTCACAGAAACCTTGTCCTTGCATGGAAAGGTTCTCCTGTGTTGCTTCAAAGCAAGCGAAATTCGGGAATACGTGCATTAGACATATTTTAGCAAAGGAAGGCAGGAGTCACCCACAAACAGTGGATTCACGGGAAGAGCGGGCGCTACGGCAAGGTGCCGTTGCCGCGTGGTCGTGCTCTGACCTATCAGCAATCGTGGCGATACGTTTTGTTAGTACACAGCCTCGGGTACCTCCGCAAACACAGGACAAGTAACTTTATTTCGCACTATCCCCTAGCCTTAGCGATTGCAAACATTTGCTATGAATTAGCTGAAATCGACTGAAATGAACGTATTGCATTTACAGTGGCACAACGGCGTGCTAGCAGACACTCACAGAGAGTAATTATGGAGGCCAGTATGTGAATCGATACATGGGCTTATGAGCTCCACTAGATTCATAAATATCACTGCAGTGCAAAAGGTACCGAAAATGGTCAGAAAAAGCTTCATGCCGCCGAATTGCGTTCAACAGTCAGCCATTGCACACGCAGTCCTCCTGATCCAGATGACGGGACAAAAGGTGCATTGTTGTTTTCGGCGGCCTACAGACAAGCAGATGCGTTCAGTTGCGGTTTGACATTTGCTCGGCGCCTCTCGCCCTACATATGTCAGACCAAGCTCGACCAGAAATTACTTTAGGCTTTTAGTGCGAACGAGTGACTCTTTGTTCCATTGTTTGATAGGACACTGGCCGTTACACTGCGTATGAAAGGCACGTAAATAAAACATGTTCTTGAGGTATTGCCTACAAACGGCTACGTGAAGTGACAGAAACGTATACGAGCAGAACTTCTGGGTTTTCAGAGGCTAATAATACATTTGCGTGCTAGGAGACTCTTGCTTGCCTGGAAAAAGTCTCATAAAGAACGAGCAGTGAAATGAATGAAGTGTTAGCGTGACAGCATCATCAGTGCTTGGTTCTAGATTTGTTTCTCTACACGCGTTCTGTGATTCACTTCACTATAGCCCAAAGTGCATTTAACAGCCACATCCATCCCTAAGGGGTTTTACAGAGACAAAACCACTCATTGATGTCTAGGACCAAATAATTATATTATGAAAAATGATAATGCTTTTGGCTTCTACGCAGGCACCTCAACAAGAAAATTAAAGGGATCACGAATTTTTGAAAAATGTGATGATTGCAATATCGAACTACTTCAGTGATTTGCGTAGCGCCAGGGTCAGCGCAAGGACGAAGAAAAATATCTTGCACATGCAAGCAGCACTTTTCCATTTGTGTACACATAATAATTCGCTAACTCCAGAAGCATGCAAAATTCTCGTGTCGCTGAAAGCCATGATGGAAGGTGTTTAACGATCGGTGTAACTGCCAAATGAGGTAGACGAGGCCGCTCGTGAATCCCACTGCACAATCCACGAAGGCAGACGCTTTGCAAAATTTCCGTCCAGCCAGACATGCGGGAAGCCACGTACGTTCTGCGCAGGGAAATGCGTAGTGCAGAGCACTCTATGCATGCACAAAACATTTTCACCGATGGCACGAAAACAATGATGAATAGATAATGCGACCAGACTACAAACGTTAATACAATGCACAGACACCTTTAGAGGCTACTCTGAATATTTTTTGATATTCTAAACGCGTTACCTCCTGCTAATGACTCTGCGGGATAAATATCATCGGAGAGGCACTAGCGCAATGGCGAAAAGCCAGAACTACGCACCAAATCGAACGCACGAGCACGGCTTACCATAGCAACCATAGCAACCAATACGAAAACAACAATGCACTTCAAACCATGTTTAAACACGAATAAAACTACGAGTACGTTACCACCGCCATACGCCAAACATTTGGTAGTTCCGACAATGCCCAAAGGAGTTTGCAGCAATCACCAAAACTTGAGACCGCCTGTAGAAAAGGGGGCCTTTCGGTGGTACTCACCGGACATGTCCCAAACACCAAGGTCCCCAAATGTGATGCCAAACTAAGTGATCTGCATGGACTCAGTATCAGGAACAGAGAGGGCAGTTGCCCGCTGCAGTAAACAATCGCTTGCCTGGGCACGACGCGGATATAAACGAGGTTTCATCGTTGCAGTCGCCAGACAAAGAGTCACCCATGATTCAAGTAGACTGCCAGCGGTGTCGCTCTCAATCTTCAGATGCTTGGTATAGAGGGTTTGCGCCTCTCACCAACGCTGCGTCTTCAAGAAGTGTAATGCTGCTGTAGGTCTCTGCAGGCAATACGCTTTTACCGTTTGCTGTCGCTCTCAGAAACAGGGTCTTCAACGCACACGCTAGGAATTCCAAAAGCGACGCAACCCCACAGGCACACCGCTCGTTCTAGTGCTGCCTTTCATCCAGCAGCCACCACTCTGCATGGCATTTCGCATCTCGCACAGCCGGCAGCTCGAGCCTCTTCGGAAAACGCAGACGCTAAAAAACGCCCTAAGCTTCTCACTTTGGTCCTGAAACATCGCTGCTAGACATCTCTAAGACATACTCTCTGCTCGCCACAGTTAATAGCGGACACGGAAAAGAAGCAATCCTGTTCAGATCATCGCAAGAACCAGCGCGGGAAAGCTCGGAATTTTCGGTACAGTGCAAGCTCTGGCCGACTTGCAGCTGTTCCAGGCCACAGGCGTGCAACAGAGTTGCAGGAAAACAATGCAGTCCTTCGAGACACGGAATGCAGTCTTCCGTAACACCTGTGCGCACAATCACCGTATGCGAAACATTTGGCACTTCTGACAACGCCCGAAGGAGTTTGTAACAAGGAAAAAACTCGATGACCCACGTAGAAAAAGGAATTTGTCAGGCGTACGATAATGGGAGGGGGAAAATTCATAGACTGTATTTTGCATGGGATGTCACGTTCCAACTGCTAAACTGACGTAACCACAAGGATGGTACACCAAACGAAGTCATGAAGGCGTGGAGCGTCTGAGCGAAACAAGATGTGCATGCCTGCCTACAAGAAAAAGGTTCAGACTTTACAGGTTCGTAGAGTTCTGGGAGTTATCTAATGTACTGAAGCGATCATCAATGGATACGCTAGAAGCTTTTTGCGGGGAAAAGCATATCGAGTATAGAACATAAGATAACACCCACCAAACAACTATCGGAGAAGAGAAGCGGTACCCTGATGTGTCCCGAGGGGAATGCAAAGCCACCGTATTCAGTGCCAGACGTATTGCTAAGGTTGCAGCCTTTTCAGTAGCCAGCTAACGCACATGCAGAGCATGGGATTTCGAGAAGAAGATGCAGCGTTTCAGTCCTTGGTACACCATTCATCCCGAGCTTGTTCGACGAAACACTCAAAGTGCCTGCCCAAAGCGACGCTTTGGAATACAAGAAAACGCCTTTAGTCATTGTCTTGAAGGTATCCTCACGCAAACGCTCACATGGAGAAAGGAGTGCAAACGCACCGTCTGTATTTTGGAAAGGGTGCGTCATCCTCAGTATTTCGCGATTCTCAGCGCGTATGGCTATACCTCGTTTCACGCCTACTTAGGGCTTTATGCAACAGAGTGATGGAACACTGTTCTTCTGCGGTTCATTCAGGGTGGAGAAGTGCAGCAAGTCTTCTGACTGGCCAAGGCAGAATGATCATGCCAAGATGCTTCTTTAGTTGGCGAAGCCCACAACATCCCTCCAAATTAGTGTGCCAATATGAAGGGATGAAAACAATGGGAGCATATAATCGCGCCTGTGTTTGTATTAGAACAAAATGCTCGTTCACAACGCATCTCGTATCTGGATGTTGAAAGCTTCTCACGTTTGTTGGCGATGGTGTCGTTCAATGATATACACCTAAAGTGCTGACGTCATTCGTAGCACAAAGTGCAATTTTGCGCTCAGCATTCCTCGGTCTCATCACCTGGGTGCGTGGCATTGGAGGCTGAATTCGAATATCTTCGAGAGATCTTTTGGAGCCGATGGGATAATCAGAGCGTGCAGTGGCGATGCTTGTAGCCTACGGGAGCGGCAGCGTATCGAGAGCAGAAATTATTCGCCGCAGCACTGGCGCGATGTACTGGTCCTCGCCGCAGTGCGGGCATGGTACTATGAGCTGGAAAGCCTAGGAACCGCATGTCGAGCAAACGGGAAGCTGTGGTTTTGACATTTCGTGGCAATATGCATAGCTCGGGTAAAACTAAAGATATGAATGCATGCGAAGCCGGCACTGGTTGCTGTCCAGTGCATCCGGCTCTCTACTGTAAATGTATGGTTTACACATCGGCTTAATGTTCGTTTCGAGATTCGCTGATACGCACTTCATGATAACGACTGATAGACTGGTTGGGGCCAGTAAGATCACACTATTCTAGCTGTCAAACAGTTGCAAGGACAGAAGTAAGCCATCATGCAAGTCCATGAATGCATGCCGCGTGTGAAGGAAGCCAGATATGCATGCCTGCCGAGGTGTAGAGGAATCAGATTTTACAGGCTCATAGAGTTCTCGGAGTTTTCGGATGTACTGAAGCGATACTGGACGGATGCCGTAGAAGGTGTATGACGGAAAAAGCATATCAAGTATGGAACATAAGATAACACCCACCAACCAACTATTGGAGAAGAGAAGCGGTACCCTGATGTGTCCCGAGGGGAATGCAAAGCCACCGTATTCAGTGCCAGACGTATTGCTAAGGTTGCAGCCTTCTCAGTAGCCAGCTAACGCACATGCAGAGCATGGGATTTCGAGAAGAAGATGCAGCGTTTCAGTCCTTGGTACACCATTCATCCCGAGCTTGTTCGACGAAACACTCAAAGTGCCTGCCCAAAGCGACGCTTTGGAATACAAGAAAACGCCTTTAGTCATTGTCTTGAAGGTATCCTCACGCAAACGCTCACATGGAGAAAGGAGTGCAAACGCACCGTCTGTATTTTGGAAAGGGTGCGTCATCCTCAGTATTTCGCGATTCTCAGCGCGTATGGCTATACCTCGTTTCACGCCTACTTAGGGCTTTATGCAACAGAGTGATGGAACACTGTTCTTCTGCGGTTCATTCAGGGTGGAGAAGTGCAGCAAGTCTTCTGACTGGCCAAGGCAGAATGATCATGCCAAGATGCTTCTTTAGTTGGCGAAGCCCACAACATCCCTCCAAATTAGTGTGCCAATATGAAGGGATGAAAACAATGGGAGCATATAATCGCGCCTGTGTTTGTATTAGAACAAAATGCTCGTTCACAACGCATCTCGTATCTGGATGTTGAAAGCTTCTCACGTTTGTTGGCGGTGGTGTCGTTCTGTGATATACACCTAAAGTGCTGACTTCATTCGTAGCACAAAGTGCAATTTTGCGTTCAGCATTCCCCGATCTCATCACCTGGGTGCGTGGCGTTGGAGGCTAAGTTCGAATGTCTTCGAGCTAGGTTTTTTGGAGCCGATAGGATAATCATACCCTGTCCTGGCGATACCTGTAGCCTACAGGAGAGGCAGCATATAGAGAGCAAAAATTATTCGCCGCAGTGCTGGCGCGATGCACAAATCTTCGCCGCAGTGTTGGCATGGTACTGTCAGCTGGAAAGCCTAGGAACCGCATGTCGAGCAAACGCGAAGCTGTGGTTTTGACATTTCGTGACAATATGACTAGCTGGGGTACAAATAAAGATATGAATGCATGCGAAGCCGGCACTGGTTGCTGTCCAGTGAAGCCGACTCTCCAGTGCAAATGTATGGTTTCCAAATCGGCCTAATGTTCGTTTCGAGATTCGCTAATGCGCAGTTCACTGGCTGCTGGCCACCTGAATACTGTGAATACTTTTTACCTGCACTTCCCGATGCGCAGCAGATCTAGATCATTTTTGAGCACCTATGTCTTTCGATACCTGTAAAGCTGCTGCAGCTGCTTGGTGGCATTAAACGTTTTTGACAAGAGTGCCCTAACGGGATCAGCCTAGAAGTCTGCGCAGAAAGCAGTGCTGTGCATGCAAGCCTCACTCTCTGCCAATGCGAAGCAGTGCAGGCTGCCGGGGCGCCACTGCTTCCTGCTGCAGCAGTAAAAGCAAAATGCTTCTGCAGCAAAACGCTAGCTAGCTAGCTCAGCCGAGTCCCGTGCTAACGCTGCGGAAAGCCTTCTGTGCTTGTTTCACTTTCATGCCTTGCAAGAAGGGCCTCTGGCGGCCTGAGAAGGGCGAAAACACTTACCACCAGGCCGCCAGAGACCCTTTTTGCATGCCACGAAGCTGAAGCAAACACGGAAGGCCTGTGCAAGTTGCCACTTGAATGTTGATTCTGGCCTGAGCTTAGCCTTCGTTGGACACCATCTGCAAATAAGTGGAGAAAGAGTTTCAGAAAGTCGCAGGAGCTAAGCTTTTGTGCTGAGAACAAAACATTTGGGGCTTTCCAAGCGGCAGAAATAAAATGCATTTCGTGGTTTTTGATACCAGGTATGCTTCGGTATCTCAAAACTTGCATGCAAATTGCAAACTTTAATCAACTTCAGTAGTTCAACAGCTGAGAGCGGCTTCTAGCTGCGACGCGAAATGCACCTAAAGCTAGCAGCAGCGCCGCGAAGGCGACCCGCTTTTCTTTCCAAAAGGAAAGCTGCTGGTGCTGCTGCTGCTGTTTATAAGGTGAAGCCCCGTTTGCAGGCAAGAACTCAAAGGACAAAAGATTGCTTGACAAACTGAAACACGGTTTCTGAGTTGCTTTTCCAATTCGTGCGCATTTAAAGTTCAGAGACAGCGTCTTTCTCTCTTGCGAAAAGAAGCAGCAAATGCTCTGAATAAAACAATTTTTATGAGACAGGAATAATACTTTGTCTCAGTTGCTTTAAGCACTTTGTCTTGTTGCTCAGAATGCATGCACGCGTTTCTGTTGGAAAAGCCAGGAGCCCGGCGTCCTTATTTGCAGATTTTGGGTCTTTTCCGAACTCTTTCGCCGCGGTTTCTTGGCGTCGTGAGTTCCCTTTTGTCAATTTTTTAATGAGTTATCAATTTAAACCTCTTCTCTCACTACTTTTGGGATTTGAATTCAAGTTCCAGTTGAAGATTCAAAGTTCCTCCTTGGGGGCTGCAGCCGCGAGGAGAAAGTCGCCGATCATTTCCACTATGGGGGGCCCCATGTAGAGGCGCCTGCGGTCGAGGGCCTGGGGCCCCTCAGGGTATAGCACGACGGCAGGCAATTTGGACTTGAGGTCAAAGTCAATGAGATCATTATGTTCTGCGTTGAGTTGAGCGAAGAGGAGGCGGCCGCGGAGCTGCTGCTGCTGGCTGAAGCCAGCTGGCTGAAGCCAGCAGCAACTTGCTTCCAGGCGTCGAGGAACAGCTCGCAGCCAGGGCAGCGGGGCTCGTAGTAAAGAACTGCGAGAGGAGCCCTTGGTGCTCCATGCAGAGTCTGGAGGAACTGGTGGTGACTCACCTCCTTCACAGGTCCCCCCGGGCTCGTAGCGCTTAGCCGGTGAGACCCGAAGTGCAGCTCTCGAGTACCCCGGGCCCACTGCTCAAGAAAGGCTTCGAGGCTGTAGAAGCTAAGAGGCATGCCCAGGGAATACTGCAAAAAGGGAGGGGCCTCTCTTAAGACCCCAGAGGCCCGCTGGTAGGCTCAGGGGTTGGGCCTGGGGTTTTCGAGGACAGCCCCGCCCCAGGGGGTACTGAAGAGGGCCTCAGCCCTGGCGGCCTCTTTGAGGCTCGTGCGGGCAATGTGGAAGGCTAGTTGGGATTTGTATTTCTCGTAAAATTCCATCAGAAGCTCCGCAATGTCTTGCAAGTTTTCAAAACGACTCACCTGTACAGACAGCAGCGCGCGGCGGCCCAGCAAAGGGCCCGTAGGCACTTCGCCGTAAAACACTTTCCTGTTTTCAGCCTCCAGCAGCAGCGCCAGCACTGCTCGCAGCTCCCACAGGGGTTCGGGGGAACTGAGAAAAGTTTCTTCGCCCAAGTCGAAGGGCAGCAGCTGTCTGTACACCCGGAGTTCTTCCTTCTCCGCCGCCTCCACAAACTGCACTTTGAACAAAGTCGACTTCGACGGCAGCTGCTGCCGCTGCTGTGCCAGCTGCGCCAGCAACAGCGCCCCCGCGCTTCCCCGGTGGACCCGCGCGTGGACCACTGGTCCAATGGGCGAGGCCTGCAACTCCCGTCGAACGCAACCGAAAATTCCGTGCTAAAGGAATAATACTCTGAAAAACAACTTCGCAATGAATTTCAGTAAACCGCTTCCCTGAGGGTGTATACTTGTCATATGCGCTGGTACTTCTCAACTGCAAAATTTTACTTCCTGATATGTTATGTTGCTGATTTATCTTTCCCTGCAAACGTAAAAGCAAAACTGTCCCCGGAGAGAAAGCATCACGAAAACGTCGAAACAGCGCAAGTTCACTTGTTTGGCCAAACTAAAGGCCCTAATGCGTTGCTACATAGTATAAGTTAGTGGCTACTCCTACAGATCTCGATATATCATCTGCACATCCCTGTAGCACACGAGCACGCTTCATGAATGCCGCCACCCCTTTTCAGGGTCGACGATCTCTCATGAGCCCCACACTAGCTTTTTGAGCAATAAACACAACAAATCGCTTCATCGGTCCCTAGCATACGCTTAAACTTTTATCGAGTTCGAGATTCTTTTCATTGATTAGCAAGCACGGTGTCACACAAGAACAGAATAGCCAACGTGGGTAAAGTTTCCGATCTGATGTAGCTTCCTTCTTAATGCCGAGAATTTTTTACTCTCCTTGGAAACAGCTCGGTGTCGGTTCAGACTCCAGTTACCTTTTATGATCACGCCGCTATTTGAAAAGTGTCGGCACCAACAATCTGTTGAGACTCTGTTGCGCACTAGACACTTTATACATAAGCAGTCATCAAAAAGCTCAATTTTTGGAGGCAAAGCTGCCTGGCAGTCAAAGCAAGTGTGCCCAGAGCTGCCAAATTTGCACTATGCAGAGATCGCACTTTGAAGACAGCCACTGTCGCCACCACGTTCTCCCGAAACGCACATTCTGCTTCAAATCCTCTGAGTCATTTACCGCCGCTGAGAGAGGCTGTTGCAGTTTTCGCCTGCTAGTGTCCTTCAAGGTGTACGGAAATAACGCAAAGAGATGTAGACCCTGGATAAACCGGTGTGAGCCAAAAACAATACTAATTGCATGCGTCACTTACAATAAGGAGCCGCAAATTTTCCATCAGGATGATGGCTTTGCTGAAAGCGAAGAGATGCATTGAAGCTGGTAGTATAAACAAGTGCTGTATCCACTTTCTGTGAAAATGTCCTAATTACGGGTGTCCTTGCCTATTCTGAGGAACCCAAAATTGCCTCCTTAGATGGTGGGGAATACAATTGTAACAACACTTCGTATTGTGAGGCAGTAAACATCAGCTACTTGGCAACTGCTAGACCAAGACAAGCAAACATGGAGTCAACACTGCGAATGTGAAAATGTCTCAGATCCGACGACGCTCCTTGATGCACGCAATCCTATACTCTCGTTAGAAATAGCTCGGTGCCGATCGGAGTCCGGCTGTCCTTATTGATCAGCTACTTGCTGCATGCATCCACGGAAGCCAAAAAATTTGCGGGAGTAGAGTCAAGCTGTCCATTGGTGTGAAAAATTGTTTTCAGCAGCTGGATAAAAGAAAAAAAGCGTTGGCATCCACGATCTGCTGGCATTGTGTTACGCACTACGCCTGCACCATCAAAAATCCAGCGTCCGTAAATTAGACTTATAAAATGACAAGCCACAAATGTTTCCGAAGGCTGGCAGTTTTTCTGAAGGCGAAGAGCCGCACCAGATGGCTCTTGAAGCTGGCAGTACGAACAAATGCTGCACCCACTATCTGTGGAAAGGCCCTAATTATGGGCGTCTGGTAACATGCATATTCTGAGCAATCCAAGGTCCCCTCATGAACTCTCCACACCACACAGGGCACGCCAAAACAAAACCATGGGCCGATTTTAGCAAGGAAGGAGTACGCTTGCACTGAGGGTAGTTGTATGCTGATGCTCCCACTTTCGCTCCTTCCCCCAAGTCGTTCCGGAAGGTCAAGCTTAACGACGATTTCTTTCCTTGCTAGTTTCCTAAAGGATGTTTGCCGCCTCGGCTGAGATTACGCTAAATTGAATGGAACCCACTGTCCCAATTTACTTGCGCGTCACTAATTAGATGGTGAGGCACACAACTGCTACAACCCGTCGTATTGCGAAGCGGGAAACAGAGACCAAGATAAGCAAACATGGGAAAACGCAAGGACAACGAATGTGGAGAAGTCTCCGATCCGATAACGCTTCTTGATACCCGCAATCAAAGTTCGTAGAGCCTACATTGGTGTGAACAGTTTCTCCCAGCAGGAACGGGGTAAAAGGAAGAATGTGTCGACATCGACGATCTACTGGCATTCTGATACGCACTACACCTGCATCATCCAATATTCTGAATGCAGCAGCAGCAATAACTCTAGAGTAATCTGTATCGCAAAAAGCCGCCGCACTGCTTCAAGCTTATTCTTCTGCCAGGAGATCGTTCTTTTCCGAGAGGGGCTCGCCAGTTGTTGGAGCCAGGCAGTGGTGTTCATTGGCTGATTACCTCATAGTGTAAACATTTCATTAGAGAATTCGTGTTTGATTCCTGTCTTGCAGCTATTCGATATTGGGCACACACTTGCATGCTGCCCGATTGGGTAACTTTCTTTTGCTTTAGGCATCTAAAGAAAGACGCGCACTGAAACAAAATCCCGCGATATGCCGTTTTGTACACTAGTGCATAGGCGAAAACAAATGCAGACACTGCGTGTAAATACAGCCCTAATTCTCTGCTGCCTTGTGAGTTAAGCTGTCACGGTTGCAACGGGTGCTGCAACTCGCATCTTGAAATGTTGCAGGTACAACTATCATTAGCCGATGCATTACTACTGAAACTCACGAGCTGATGCAAATCGAGCCAAAAAAAGGATATACACAACTAGGATTCTACAGACAACCATCTTTGTGAGAAATACCCAAGAGTAAGCTCCTACAAAGTACACGCTGCACCCTAAGGCAAAAAAACATCTATTGTTGAACCTTTTCTCGAAAAGTAAGAACGGAGCATAAGCTCGGTGAAAAAAGCATGCACATTGTGGCAAGCAGCTGTACCTATTGGAACAAGTCAACTGCCCAACACCTTCAAGAGCAAAAGCAGGCAGGACGTACGTCCTTTAGACGCCCAACAAGCTTTTGAAATGGTGAAAAGCCTTTGAGGACGGTTTCTAATTGGCGACAAGACTCTAACAAAGCATTTTTTCCCCACGGGATCACGAGTAGCCGCGCACGAAATTCTCAAGAAAGAATGACAAAGCTTCACCCTCCATTCCATCAGCTGCAGCAAAAAGGGCAGCTTCGGAGAGTTTTGGGGGGGTAACAAGCTGTATATGTTTCGTCACAGAATATCTGCACTATGGGCGTCTTACAGACGCGCACGCCCTGGGGGTTTTCTGACAGTCACCCATCAAAAATAGCGGTCTTGTCATGATTTTGAGAACTTCATTCCATGCGGAAGTCACTGTACACTGAGTCATCGGCAAAACGGTAATCCATCACTGTACACTGAGTCATCGGCAAAACGGTAATCCATTTCTTTGTGGCGTTCACCAATTTCATGCAGCTACTCGTCAGCATCTGCATTCGCAGAGAACAACAGCCCCACTCAAATGGCAGATTTAAGCTAAAACAAATATGCTGACACAAAGTTCTAATTATGCAAACAGCAGCATGATGGTACTCGCTACAAGCACTAGGGTCCCGCAGCAAACAGGCGAAATACAATGCTTAGTTCCGAATAGACATAACCATGCAGAAATATCGTACCGGCTGAAATTCCAATGTCAGCTGCTTGACGCCAAGGAGATTAGAACGAAACACCTCTGTCCACTTTCAAAACTTAGGCCACCCCGTCATGTCGAAAACATGAGTGCTTTTCTTTGTGGAATTCATGATTTTCGTGCAGCTGCTTGTCAGCTTCTGCATTAGCAGGCTGAGATAACAAAAGCCCAACTCAGGCAGCCGATTCGAGCTAAAACCCATATGCTGGGACGAAGTCCTAATTATGCGAACAACAGCATGGTGGCACTCGTTATGAGCACTAGGGTCTAGCAGCAAACACGCTAAAGAGCGGCTTTACCGCCAAATACACATAATGGGCCCATGGGCGTACGTTTTGTTTGTTAGTGGCTGTGTGCATACTTTCTAGAAGGCAGGGGCGTATTAGGTTGTTTGTTAAGCGGTTCGTCTTCAGTTCTGCTTGCTGGCGCTTGGGGCTCCTTTATATTCTTTTGCAAGGCTCGGGTAAAGACTGAGGAGCACCAGACAGCCGGCGTTGGCCATTTGCTTATCTTTCAACCAGAAGCGTATGGATGGAACGGTTGCACATTTGGAATTGGAGGCTACCTTTAGTTTACTGTAGCTCTGTAAGTGTGTGGCCATTGTGAAAAACGACACAAATTGTTTGCTAACGCCCTTAAAATGCGTTGCAACGTGTTGCTGCAAGTACATCAGCAAAGGCTTTGTTAACGCATCAGCACAATTTTTCATTTGTCCGTATTATTGCTGCAATCGTTACATGCAAAGGACGTGTGTCGTAACACTGAGCACTTGCAACAGATATTTTAAGGGTCTCAATGCTCTCGGTAGGACTATGGTTAGCAATCTAGCAGCCAAGACTACAATTATTTATGAAAGCGCATTTCAAATTTGGCAGTGCATAGCCGTCCCGTTGTATTCTGCAGTCCTGTCTAAAGATTTGATGTGATGTGGAGACGTGCTTGGATGCTTCAGACAGAATTTGGCATTTGACTTCGATTGCAGTCTTCAAGCTTGCCAAGTGCGGGTTTCTAAAGCTTCAAACACCACTCACTGCGGAATAGCCAACACATTGTGTCAGCACGTTCCACAATAGGCAGCGGATGCAATTCCGTAGAAAGCTAATGCAGTATGACGGCATCAAAATTCTAATGGGAGATTGCACGTATCTCTTGTTTTGCTTATTTGTTACACCGGGAAGTTGGAATACTCCCAGCGGTTCATACAGCTAATGACTGCACTGGTTGTGTGTGCATTTGTCGTAGATATCGTGCTGTCTTCGGTACATGAGGATGTTGTGCCCGCGCATCTCTTGTCCTTGGAAAATAGTTGGATGGTTTGCTTTGTTTTGTGACAGGCTTCACGCTTTGATAAACGCCAGTTTTTGATTCTTTCCTGCCACTGTGCTCAGCAACCCCAAACACCAGAACGCGCAGCATCGGCAAGTGCTTGCTCAAGAATGCATTTAGTGGTGCTTATTGTAGGCTCGCGTATGCGTGATAATGATGTTTCAGGGCCGTGCAGGGAAGCATTCAAGACAAGGGAATGTGCACGTTGGAAATTTGGCTGCCCTGGAGACAACGAAAATAAAGTGGCGTTATTTTCGATTATGGCGCTGCGCGCGTCTGTCTCTATCACAATTTGTTATCTGACTGGTATTGATGATGCCTAGATCAGCGTTCTGTAATTGCTTTTTCCTCACTGTTTTTTGCCGCATGACGGTGCATGAATGGGGTAGTATGTTTGAGCAGCTTCAGATTTGATCACGCTCATGACACTGAAAAAGCCAGGAATTACATGTCAGCAGTTTCGAGCGAGGAAGATGGACTGCAGCTGCGCGTAGGTGCTGTTTGCTAAAGCATGTTTCGCGCTATTTGAGAGTCCATTGATTGGGCGAATCAGAAAGGATGTGACAGAAGTTGACATGGGCTGCATTAATTAGCTTGATGCATCAAGTACTTGGGGTTTAACTTTCCATCATGTTATAATGGCATGCGCATTTTTGTTGAATGCTGGTACTGAATGTAGAAAGTTACGTCTTTGGAAGTCACATGCAAATGCTTTGGAGGTGCCACAGACGTACTCGCTGCCAAGAGTGTCAAAACGTCGTCAAGCATCACCCAGTGACTATTGTTGCCGGCAGATGGTATTTTTTATTGCGCAAAGCCCATATGCAAACGTGTCACAGACGTGGCAGAAGCAGGCCGGCAGATGCAGAACGTTACCTGACGTGACGTCTGCTGTCTCGAACGGTCGGGATCGTTCCTGCGTCGCGCGTAAGAGTCAAACATGCTTTGAAAGACAACGTAAGCATACGCCTGACTGGTTCCATTTAGGTAAGTTTGCGTTTGCGGGTGCAAGCCGCCTACAGGCGGACTGCTTAGTGAATGAATGGATGGGAGCCGGCAGCTTGGTCGAAATTAGTTATTTTCTCTCTGCGACTCGTCTTTTCTTTTCACCCAGATTGGTTTTCGAGAAATAAGAATATGTTGGGAGCGTTGTTTGAGCGTTGCATGCGCGTTCGAGTAGTTGGGCGTTTCTATGTTTTGTAGTGAATCGCCCTCACTAGTATTATGCACTGAGACATGACTATCTGCCGCGGTGCCAGAAGTGTTGGTTGAACTGTGTCTCATGCAGAGTCCGCACCGTGAGACTCACGCCCACATTGCGATTTTGTTTTTAGCCGATTCAGTGGTTGTCAGTTTAAGCAGTAATGTGGTCAGTGGCCAAAGCTGAAAGGTGCTAGCTGAGCTGGAGGCACCCGAATTCTTCTTGGACGCCCCGTGCATTCCTTGCTCCTAAGCTATTACACAGCCATCAGTAGACACATAGCGAGGACTTCAGCTTACAGCGTGGGCTGCTCTGCCGTTTAAGGTGCGGTGTTGAGATTGCGTTGTTCGCCATTTGGCAGAGTGCGCTCTTCCTACATCTGGTCCTTGGTGGCCACTTATACAGGTGACTAAAAGCATGGGACTAAAAGCAGACATTGTACGTGCACTGTAGACTACATATATGACGAGCCGCGCTGTGTGGCAGCGTGCGTATTCACGTTTGAATTGTGGACTGATCCGTGCATCTATGTTGTATTGTCCAGGGAGGTTCTTTTGAATGAAATGTAGAGCTGTCAACGACTGTCCGCTTGCAAGTTGAAATGTCCCTTGTAGGCAATGGGCGTTGCCCTGAAAGGCCTCATGAGAGCTATGCTGTATGCGCATGGCTGTGATTTCCATTTCTTTATTTGGGAGGTCCAACATTGAGAGTTTGCAGATTCTGAACGTTTGTGAATATGCATTGCTGCCATCGGCACGGTATATGTAGGAACTTTAGAAATATTTTTTGAACCTACATGCAGCCCGTCAGTTGCACAGAATATCTCCCCACGCATGTTTGGCATCTTCGTTCTTTGGTGGACAATCGGCGTTCGCCTTATAGATTTGCTGAGTGTTCTAGAATATGCGTTGCTTCCATTACACACGCTGCGCTGCGTGCGGTGGACAGAGATTTCTTTGCCGTGGTTGTCGCTGTTTCCACGTCCTTTGTCTACCGTGCGAAGTAGAGGCATTTTATGGTACTTGGGATTGACATTTTATTTTGATTGGGCTTGTGATGACCTGTTAAATGTATAGGAATTCGTTCTGAAGGCGCAGTGCACATTTGTACTATATTCAGGCCATCGTGCACAGGCTTTCGAGTGCTATCCGTTTGCTTGTATACTAGCATCGCGGTCCCAGTGTGGATTGATTTCACGATATCCAGGATGTGTGTAACACGTGAAATACTGGACAAAGAAGTGTGGTTTATGAGCTTATGTTACGCTTCGATTAAGCAGTCGAACTATTGCCGTCCGGTCCAGCTCTGAAGTAGCTGTCCTCCCGATGCAGGCCAGCGGCTACAGCGCTACGATTCGACAGAATGCCCGGTAAACAGTGAGTTGGCAGCAACACGTCAGCATTTCACTTAACAGCTGTTATTCCACAGATGCCGCATTGCTCCAACAAAACACCGGAGCTCTTGTTGTCGTGTGCAGTTTCGAGGGAGGTGCTCACTGTGAACTTTGACTAACGGTCATAGCAGCAGTTATTTTCGTCTCGCATTGTGCAGGACGTACGTAATAAGGGGAAATTTGGATTTAACCATTTTTAACATCCAGTGGCTGATTCGTGCTTTGCCTTTGGAAGCCTTACGCTACTCCCAGCTAGCATGTGATGATATCCACTACATGGCTTGGAAAGGGTCTTTGTTAGTGGCCAACTAGGAGGATGATGGCACTAACGAAAGCACGGAGATTGCCCTGTAGCCGGACGCTGACAGTCTACAGATATCATTTTGTGGCTTTGGTGGTATTGATCAAGAAGCGATTCTTAGCTGTGCTAAATGTGTGCTTAGCTGTACCGGCATGCTTTGCTTTGGCGATTCACAGCCAAGTTGATGTATGCGGTGGTGGTGATGCTCGTCAAGAAGTGATTTTCGTTTGTGATAAATGCTTATGTGGCGGCTCCTAAATGCTCTGCTTCGGCAACTGGCAATCTGCGAGGCATTTGAAGTGTTTCGTAGGGCGATTTGTGCTTTCTGCTGCCACAAGGTGAAGGTTGGAATTCATTTGTGTGATCTGCAGAACGTTTCAGTAGCATTGAGCCACACTCTGGAATGTGCAGACTGACGTAAATGGCACAGTTTGCGAAGCTTTGCTTTCGGCTCACTTTGTCTGGTATGTTTTGCGTAGTATTTGGTTACAGCACGGCTGCATCTCCGCTGTGCTAGCGCTTGGATGTTTGTTGCTTTTACGTTGCAGGACGTATGCATAGCGTGCTATGCTAGAGCGCACAGAGCAGCGACGCATGCGTGGCGCATGAGTGTTTGACGTTGCGCGAACGAGAGCGCGGGTTGCCATATTAGAAGTGGAAAACCATCTTTGACAACTGTGCGTTGTGGGTTTTTGCTTTGGCAGTGGCCCGTGTACCATTGTAGTCTCATGCAGTATTCAAGAGTGAGTGACACTCAAGAATGCCGCCAGCTCATCTCTTTGCATCTTCTTGCACCAGTTATCGTGCTGCTTACTAATTTCTTACAAAAGGGGTGATGCTCGTTGTAGCTGCTTTGTTGACTTGTTGTGTTGTACCTTCAGTAGATAATTGTGCTCAGCGTGAGAAAGTATTTTGATGCTCGTGCACTGCGGTTTGTTGAGCGTTATGAGAGTCGGACAGCTGCACTGGCCCGCGACCGGAGTCAAGCTTGAGGTGAACGTAAAGGTTTTCCTGTGCATACCACCGCTGTGGAGAAAATGTTTTGGCACTTGTCCTAATATGCGTTTGTGGAGGAAGTGGGGACATGCATAACGGATGAGAGCAACGCCCAGTAGATTGGGCTGCGGTTCTGGCACAGGCCACTGCATCTTCTACCCACAGTCTGTTTCGCCAAGTGGGCGGCGGCTATATTTTAACCTTGCAGAAAGTAGGGATGACATGCTGTGTGAGGGTGGTGGAGCGGCGAATTGCGGTTGGAGTGTGAGCGACTCACATCGGGGCAACAAAAGTGCATGCCGTTCTGGTTGCTTTCTGTGCTTGCATCAGCTTCACGCTTTTGGAAGAAACGTCGCTACTGATTGCATGTTTCGGTGCGTGCCTCTGCGGCGGCCTGGAAGTCGTACAGAGCTGCGACATGCAAGCAGGGAGGTGCACGTTCTTAAGTGTGGCTGCTGTGGGTGAGTGAATATGTGTAGTGACATGTGTGAATATCTCGCTTTGGTACTCATATATCGGGAGTTAGGTTTGGTGTTCTCTGCAGAGGTGCTGTAAAAAATTGGTTTGTGCTGAAATTTTGGTACTGGGTGGTCGGCGGGCCGCGGTGTTTGACATGCTGTCAGTAGAACATTGGTGCTGGACGGCAATGAAGATGAGATTCAGGGAGCTGTTGAATCTTTTATTCGCCTATTGTCACCGCCATCCGTACTGGCGGCAATGCTGCGTCGTCTTGCTCTGAGGGTCATTCGTGAAGCAAAGAAAACTTCCGCCTGGTTGATGATATAACTGAATGCGCACTCGGTTCATCCCAACAGAATTGCAGTGAATACTCATTAACATGGTTTACAGGATATTTCAGTGTGTACTCGACGCATCACGCGTTGAATATGTCCTGCAAAGCTATAGCATTCTGGTCGGGTTTTGAGTATAGAATCGAAGCGTTGCACTTGTGGTTACACGTACTCAAGGAGGCACCACGCTGAAGAAATCCTCCAAACCCTTCGGCTGTGGCTGTGACTGCACTGTGTTGTTGGCTGCGTGGACGTGTTATGATCCGCGCTGTATTGACGACAGCTCGTGTCTCTTGGTCGTTTGTTAGTGTCTAGCACTATTAGTCAGCAGCATCGACCTTTCTTACAATCTCGCCGTGCAGACGGTGAGCACATATGAAGCCTAGTAGCGCATTGCCTGGTTCTAAAAGCTGCAGAAGCATGATGCGTATCTGTTGTCTCTTCACTTTTTCCAGCGTATCTAGGTCACCTTTTAACTTCTACCCTTCGCCGTACGAGTGCACAGTTCCACCTGCTAAGCGCGAAAAAGCCTCCAGTGTCTGGCGCAGCTGCCTTTGCGCACTGAAAGTAGCAGTGCTTCTTTCGCCAAGCATATGGTGGATTCTGTGTTGCTTATCTATGCGCGATGTTTATTTGTTGCCTCATGCGGCATTAGAACTGCAACGCTTCAAGTTGTTTTGGCGTTTTGTAGCCCGTGCGTTTTGCGTGAAGCGTGTGAACGCGAGTTTAGGTTTTCAAAGCTGCTGGATTGCATGCGACACGCTTTCATCAAACGTTCTCAACATGAGAGTTCCCAACCAATCCCATTCGAAGTGTACGTCGTAATCTGAATAAGCTGAAGCTGTTT
Source organism: Eimeria tenella (assembly GCF_000499545.2). Taxonomy (NCBI): domain Eukaryota; phylum Apicomplexa; class Conoidasida; order Eucoccidiorida; family Eimeriidae; genus Eimeria; species Eimeria tenella. Next base: position 196,819 of record NW_013542262.1, read on the forward strand.
GCATTGAGAGTGACGTGCCTGTTTTTTGCTGTGTTGTTGCTCGCTATCCACATATTGTCAGGACCCGATGGACGTGAACAAGCGAAGCTGGGTTTCATGGTGGTGTGAGTGTGTTATTGGTAGTGCCTGCCAGTTGCAGGGATACTTGTATTGTCTGCAGCACTCGCGCTAGTCTAAAGGTAACATGCAGTGGTTAACTGAGGTCTGATTTGTTTTGAATTATTTCGATCATTAGCAATAGAGGCTTTTCAAGAGCTCAGAGTGGAATGAAAGCTGCTCGCAACATGCAGGCTGTGTGTCAAGAACAACAGTGCCACAAGTTCTTGGCTTGGCACAACTGCAAGAGAATCGACGACATCTGTTGGCCTAGTCTTCGAAATCATTCCGGGACATTGATTCGCTGCGTTGGACGTTTGTGCCTGGTTGCAGATCTTTGGGTTTACTTGCAAAGTGCATGCTAGCCATAGTGTTAAAAGCAACCGCCCACTTCGGGCGGCCATAAGGGCGCCGCCACCTTTGCTGCTTCATGTTTTTTGATGGTTGTAGAATCATGGCTGGAAAAGGCGCTGTATATGAATTTGAGAGTTTGAGGTATCTCCTCCTCGCCGTAATGCAGCCAGTGAGTAGCACAAGATTATTATTCATGCTTTGTTTTGCTTTTGAAGAGGCGTTCGAGGGAAGTCGGCATCCACACTGTGGCTTTCTGTGCTGTGCAAGTTTTGGCTTTGTTTCGTGACTGTGTTGTTTGCCCTAGAGGAAGCTGGAATTGTTTAATAGTGGTGTCGACGACTGTCCGCTTGCAAGTCGAGTGGTTGACTGTTTGTAGGCAATGGGCGTTGTCTCGAAAAGTCTCATGAGAGCCATGCTGCGTGCGCAAGACTTGTCTCTCTTGCAACCTTTTAGTTTGGCTCTCCTGCATTGAGCGTTTACTAACTTCAGTAGATAATATGCAATGCTGCTTTCGGCAGGGTATGTGCATGGAACCTGCAGGAAGCACTTTCCATCATGCATGCCTCCTGTCAGTTGCACAGAATATCTCGCCATGCATGCTTGGTGCCTTTGTTCTTTGAAGGACTATCGGCATTCGCTAACTCTGTAAAGATGCTTAATTACCCTAAGAGGCATTGGCGTGTGAATTCTGAGATGGGAATGTCGACAATTGCTATGTTTGAAATTGTCAGTGGTATTTGGTATTTGAGTTTGTGGGGGTAGTGGGGGTTCTTTCGAGAAGTTTGCCGGTGGTTGTTTAGTGTCCTCATTCATGGGCTTTTTTTCGATTTGGGTCAATCAGCATTGAGCCTTTGATGGATTATGATACCTGTGAAGTTGAGCCATTAAGCTGCAATGCATATACACTTTAAAACGGCAAGCAATATTTTTTGAACTTACGTGCAGGCTGTGAGTGTCGCGAAACAGCTAGCCGTGTTTCTATGAGCTTCAAGAGTCTTCAAAACTCAGTTTGTGTCTGCACTTAGGGCTTTGCACTGTTGGAGAGCTCGCGAGGCTCCCTCTGTTTACGCTTTCCGCGGTGGAACAGGTTTCCTTTTCGCTGGCTGTTCGCATGCGTTTGTGTGTATTGCTTGGGTGTTGCTGTTTGCTGATCTTTGGATTGGTCAGTGCCTCATGGGGCGGATCTGTTATCAGTGGCTGTGCGATGACCTATATGGCTCACCGCCTGTTTGGCATTGTAAGGGCATTGTGCTTTCGGTTTCTGACGACATTGAGCTTACCTCCGATACTAAAGCCTGCTCTGGGGTTTTTAGTGGGAGTGAAGTCACAATATGATATGTTTTTGCAACTGCAGCAAGTAGGTAGCATTTGAAAGCTTTGTTCTGACAAATTCAGTTTAGTCGCAGTAGCTGCTATGCTCTTCTTTTCTGTGGACATCGTCTGTAGAATTATTTAATAGTCGCTTTCCGATTTTCAGTGTTCATCTTGGGAGCCTGCTTTTTTTCGTGCCAACTGTGATGATGATTGCAGTAACTGGAGCAGACAGTTTTGCTCGTGCCGAGCTCGTACATTCTGCAGCCAGCATTTAATGGCTCTGGTGATGTTTGTCAAAATAATTGCTTTGATAGCCTCACATGTATCCATGGAGACATCAAGGAACTTCGCTGTGGCGAACGGCAGCCAGTACGGCATGCGTAGAATATGCCGGTGAGGGGCTGACATTTTTACGCTGCGGGAGTAGTCTCTACATTCTTGCTCTGGCAATGGATGTATATAGAGACTTTCGGTTGCGCTGCCTGACTGAGATTTGGTGTGTGTTGCCTGTGTGTCATGTGGAGTTCCCCACTTTTACTGTTCTTGGAGGGACGTGTGCATGCTGGTTTTAATGAACGACATGAAACTGCATACTCGCATCGTGCACATACATTAATGCGCTATCGGCAGCGCGCCATTACCAGGCGCGTCTTCCCACCTGTGGCATTCCTTTTTGTCCTGTTGCCTTCAGGCAACTTAAAAAGGCGTGAGGTTTCATACGCATTAGGAAAAACTTACGCCTATTCAGTCCAAAGGTGCTTCAAGACTGCGAATTCTTCTTTCTCGGCAATTTTCAGATAGTGCGTCAGATTTAATTCTGTCAGTGATGGCTTGGTGCCCCACGACCGCTGGCCCTGGTTAGATTGGTCACCTGAGTGTCCCGGTGCTATTGCTCCCCCTATATATTGTATATTTCGTGAAATGCGGTTCTGTATGCTCATTTGCAAACAGCGTGAGCATTATTTACTGGTAAGAGTAATTGCGTGGTGTGATTGTAAAACATTCTTTTTCTTTGTTTGATACCTTCTGACCTTCAAATTCTGGCCTTTAGCGGCTCGTCGCAGGCAGTCAGTGAATGCAAGATAGTTCGTTGAATACATACACAGGCTGTAAGTAGCGTGGAGCATCTGGAGGTCTTGGAAGCACAGTCGGAGTTCACACTCCATTTGTCCGTAGTGCTCGGGGTGCCATGCATTTTGTCTATTGTCTCGCTTGGCGAGGAGAACGGGTTCTCGCAAATGCAGCTGTGCTCCTTGTTTCCACGGTTCCTAACCCGCCATTTTGCTGCTCCTGGAGCACTTTGTGCCTCGCGCGAAAAATCTGTTTTGACTGGGTTCCGAACATCCGGACATGTCTATCAGGTGTCTGCGGTTATGTTCGTGATGATAATGGGCTAATCCGACAGCCAGGTCTGTATTTTAGGTGACGTATCGTTGAGGTCTCAAGATATTTCGAGTTTGCAACACACAGCCAGTATGTTATGTGGAGTCTCTTTTGATACGCGTTTATACTCATTCAGTATCTGAGTGGTTCTCCGCATGCACAAGCGTCGCGTGTAGAAGTCTTAAAGACTATTTATTTAGTAGGCAATCGTTTCGCTCTCCAACTCACCAAGTATGGGTGTTGCTGCAGTAGCTGCAGGGACAGCACTTCTTTATTGTAGATCTCAAACATTCCGCACTCCGTTTCGAAGGGCTACAGCCATGTTCGTTCGACTAATGGCTGTGGCTACTTCACGTACTTGGGGAGACTGAAAATTCGCGCTCTGGCAATTACTAGCTAGTGCGGCATACGTGAAGTCTGTTAATGAGGTGTTAGCGGTTCGAATTTAGAATATTAATCTCAGATTGTACACTCTGGGTCTGTGGGAAGTTCCATCGGTTATTGTTTTTTTGTAGAATATCCAGCTTACCCACAGGCTGCTAAATGTTTCTGCGTTGTTTCTCATGGTGTGTTTGTCTTATCCTAATTGTTCTCTTCGCGTGATTGACAGTGCAAGAGATTTGTGCAAGCAACAAGCCGTAGGCAAATGCATGGATTTAGACTTAACTTCCGTGTTGCTGTATTTTAATAAGGAACATTTAGTACGATACTCCTCGGTTTCGCATTTCCTTGTTCACAGTGCGCGAAGCTGGTAGTGGCAGAGTCAACGGAGTTCAAGTGTGATCTTCGGATTTTTCGTTGTGCTCTGTAGGGTCATGGTTGGCGTCGCTTGGTAAGGAATCTCAATCCCTCCAGTATTTTAACTATTCAGATGGCGTCTCTGTTGGATCTGATTGCCTGTAGCATGCTTTCGCCTCACGTCTTATTTAGTGGCGAGCAGAAGATTTGAAACTAGTTTGAAGCAAGTGAATGCACGCACTGAGTGTCGCGTACTTGGACATGTTTTCCTCAGTGTTGTATGTGACGCAAAGATTGTTTCATGCATGAAGCGTTATCGATTCTCTTCTTGGTCATCTGCGTCACTAGAGGGTGCTTGGACACGTTGCTCGGTCAGATGTTTCTTTACTGCTGTATGCCATGACGTATGCCATTTGGTAATCCTGGTGCACAGTTGCACTTGTTTCACTGCTGGGCGGGCACCTGCTTTTAGAGAAGCATTCTGGATACGCCACTACTTGTGTGTAAGTATTACTTGGTGGCGTATGTGCGTGTTGTTCTTGCTGCCTAGCACAAGACAATTTTTCCAAACAAGAGATGGTGAATAACGTTGCCTTTGGCGGCCAAGGTGCTTGTTCCACAGTTTCTCTGGCATAAGCAGTAGCAGTCGACTTGGTGGTTTATGCTAAGAATAAGGGAGACCTAGTGTGAACTCGCAGTGACTGCGGCGTTTCATCGAACTATGGTGTCGTACCCGAAGTGGGTGAGCTATGAAATACGTGCTTGATGTAGAAGGCAGCATGGTGTAGGCACAGCTAACGCTTTCTAAGAAAGGGAGGGGAATGCCGGTAGATTAGGTTGGGCTGCGCAGTACGCTGCAGTGTCATGGTTCGCCATGCATGTCAATGCAACGCATGATGCGTCGAAGTGCATAGCGCATGCTACAAACCAGGACATGGCGTCGTCTTCGATCCACATGTTACCCGCACTATGTCGGAAATAGTGTTTGACTGTGGCATGAAATCGCATGCGAGCGTTTGTAAGGAGAGACTGCTTAGCCAGCAGTATTTGGTGGCATTTAGTAGAGCTCCAACCTTGATTGGAGACGCCACTAGTTCATATGTTGTAGATGTGTCAGAAAGGCATAAACAGCAGTACTTGATGATAAGAGTTTGCTACTTACGTCTTACATGGGGTGAGGGCAGTGAAAGAGCTTCATTCATTGGGAAGCACTACTACTGTGTATCAAGTACTCACAGTTTGTACGTGTTTCATGAATTGAATATGCTCTTGCAGAAGGGATAAATACATTGTACCCGTTCCCTCACTGCAAGTGCTGTATACAGCACAACGCCGCCGTGGATTGAAGCGGTTCCAAACTGAAATTCATTATTTTGGATGTGGGCAGCTGTAGGCAACTATAACTGGCATCAGAGTATGTTGGTGTTGGCTGTTACATGCAGGAAGTGCGAAAGAGCGTTGATCGTGCGCGCTGTAGAAGCTCATACCGTGGCATTCAACGAGCGTGCTTTAAATTCCCGGGATGCGTCTTCTTGCTGACTCCCGCTGGCTTTTATCCCTTGGCTTGCTCTACGTTCATACACTGTTCAACAAGCAAATGATGCCAGTGGAAGACCCATTTGGAAGTCCTCTATTTACAGCTTAAGATGCTTCGGCACGTAGGTAAAGGTTATGCTTGGATTTGTGTAGGACACGGCTAGCCAAAAGCACCAGCTTTCTTTTTCTTTGCGTGTCCACGATTCTTGCTTCAAATGGTCGCCCCTTTGATGGAAGCTAACGTGCCATTGTGTCTGCCGCCTGAATGACGCCCGGTGTTAATGATTCCTTGGGCGTATATAGTCTTTTGTCGAGTGCGGCAGCATTGTTTGGCTTTTACAGATTTGATTCGAGTATTTTCAGCGCACGTCAATATTGCGCTGACTCGTTACTCATGCCGCTTGATCGATGATGTTGCATTTCGTGTTTGAGAAGGCGTTACTTCCACTGCATAAGATAAATGAGACGTGCGTTTTAGGACGATTTGTCGCCCCAGTCCTTGCTGGAGCTTTCGCACCTGTCTAAGTTCCCATTGCACAGCGCTATTTTTAGCGAGAATGCAAACTTCCCTTGGACTGAAGCTGAGAGGTGGGCGCATATGATGCTGAGAGGCTGGAGCTTTGCCGCGCGAGCTACTGCGTGTAGCCTCGAGGTCCGTGTTCAAGGGTGCGCCCTCAGAATTTGTGCTTGCCATAATACTTTAAAATTGTGAGATCCATTTCCTATGTATTGGGCTGCTCAGGAAGAACGGTGCCCCTTTTTACTGGTTTTCTGGGCTACTGATTCAATTTGCATCAGTGCGAGTCGCGTTTCAAGCGGTTCTTTGCACGCAGCAAACTACGATTTCACGGCACTGCATGGAGCGCCTGTTACTGCGATGGAATGCTGGCGTTCTGCTGTCACCTGAGACGGCTGTCGGACAATAATTGCTTGCATACAGAGGCTGCCAATGCACCACTTTGGTGCCTTGTCTTCAGCCACCACTTACAAGAAGTGGAGTGTATAGCTTGCAAATCATAGGGCACGTTTATGGCTTTCTGCGTCTGGACATAATGTATGTACTTCCGCTTGAAATATCGTGTGGCATTTTCATAGCTTGAACGCGCATATTCGTGCTCAGAGCTGGTACAGACGACTGCTTAACGCGTATGAACCAGCGACGAATGCGCAGCGTGGCGTGAAAGCTTATGTGGCGCACATTATGTGCAGACTGACCAGACTGGTACTTTGCTTTCGCGTCCTTTGGACATTGAGCACGTTAAAAACGCTTGAATGTACTATTGGTAGGGGCGACGTTGCGCCTATATTTTGATGGTGACGAACATAGGCGCTGAAGGTTCCTCGAAATGCCTTTGGCTGAAGCGAGCAGACGTTCGAACACCTCCCAGTTAGCGTGAATCTTCCATCGCCTGTCGTAGGTGCTATTCCGCTGATTATGTTCTTTGGGGGCGTAACGCTTCATTTTGGGCCACTTCATAACCGGGTAAATAGTGCACAGCTAACGCTGATCAATGAGCATGCATGCTTATTAGTCAGTATGTATCCTGGCGTGTTCAGAGCGTATGGCTCAACTTGAAGCATTAGCAGCCCATATTTCCGGCGTAGCGGTGCTGTTGCTGAAACAAAGACAAGCAGAGAATTGCAGGAGCCGCGTTACTTGGTGTAGAGTGGGAAGTTCTAGAGAACCGCTGCACGCCCGTCATTTTTTATACTGCGAACTCAGTGACCAGCGCTTCTGAAGAGGCAAAAAGCTGCTAGGATAGTCGAGGGAGGGATTTGGCACTTGCTCTTGATTGAAGAATAAAGTATTACAGCACGAGCTACAGCAGATTCATCTGGGTCGATTTGCGAGGTGCGAACAAAAACGTTCGTACCAGAATGGTCCAATGGGCGTACATTTTGTTTGTTGATTGCTGTGTACATAATTTCTAGGAGGACGAGACGCTTTAGGTTTGTTTTTCAAGCGGTTCGTCTCCAGTTCTGTTTGCTCGCGCTTGGAGCTTTCTATATTTTTTTGCGTGGCTTGGGTGAAGACTTGGCGGCGCTCGACAGGCAGCGTGGGCCATTTGCTTAGCTTGCAACAAAAAACAAATGGATAGAACGGTTGCACATCCGGAATTTGGGGCTACCTACTGTTTACGGTCTCTAGTTCTGTATATGTGTGGGAGCCGCATTTCGTCGTGGAAAACTACCCAAATTGCGTGCTAACGCCCTGGAAATGCGTCGTAACGCGTTGCTGGAAGTACTTCTGAGAAGATCGTGTTGAAGCATCGGCACGAATTTTCGTTTGTGCGTATTTCTGCCACATTCTTTACATGCAAAGGAGGTGTGTCGTAACACTGGGCACTTGCAACAGATATTTTCAGCGGCTCACTGCTGTGCCTGCGACCATGCTGAGCAAACCAGCAGGCAACACATCATTTATTGTGGAATGCGTACGTCAAAATTGGATGTGCATATCTGTCTAGTTGTATTCTGCAATCCATTCTAGAGCTGCAATGTGAAAGTGTGGTTGGGTGCTTAAGGACCAACTCGACATTTAGGGTCCATCCCAGCATTCAATGCTTGTGGAATGCAGGCTTCTAAACTGCAGGAAAGCCAAACACAGTGGCTGCACGTTCCACAATAGAGAACTGATACCATACCGTAAACGAAAAATGCCGTATGTGCGTAGAGACGGCGTTAAAGTTTCTTATGGGAAGCTGCACGTATCTCTTTTTTTGCTCATTTGTTGCGCTGGTAAGTTAGTATATTTCAGAGCGGCTGATACAGCTAGTGACTGCTCTGCTTGTGTTTGCACTCTTCGTGTATATCATGCTGTCTTGGGTGCATGAGGATGTTGTGCCCGCGTCTCTGGTTTTGTTGGATAATACTTGGACGGTTTGCTTATTTTTGCGGCAGCCTAAACGCTCTGTCAAAAGCAACTTTGTGATTCTTTCCTGCCACTGTGTCCTGCAAGAACGCGGAGCGTCGGCGAGTATCTGCTAATGAACGCATTTGATGGTGTTTATCGGAGGCTCGCTAATGGGTGATAGCGATGTTTCAGGGCCGTGCGGGGATGCGTCCAAGACAATGGAATGTGTAAGTTGCAAATTTGGCTGCTCCTGAGACAACGAAAGCGGAGTGGCGTTATTTTCGAGTATGGTACTTCGCGTGTCTGTTTCTGTCAGTTTTTTCTCTGACTAATATTGGTGATATCTAGAGCATTGTTCTATAATTGCTTTTTCTTCACTGTTTTTTATCGCGTGACAACGCATGAATGGGCTAGTCTGTTTAAGCAGCTTTAGAGTTGGTCACGCGCATGACACTGAAGAAGTCAGGAATTACATATAGGCAGGTTTGATCAAGGAAGATGGATTGCAGCTGCATGTAAGTGGTGTTAGCGTTAGGATGTTTCGCACTATTTGAGTGGTGGAATCAGAGAGTATGTGACAGAAGTTGACAAAGGCTGCAGTGGTTAGCCTGGTGCACCAAGTATCTAGGGTCTTATTCTTTAGTATATTGTAGTGGCGTGCGCTTTTTTGTTGAATGCTGGTGTTGAATGTAGAAAGTTACGTCTTTAGAAGTCACCTGCAAATGCTTTGGAGGTGCCGCAGACATACTCCGCGGCCAAGAAGTGTCAAAACGTCCTCAAGCATCACCAAGTGACTATTGTTGCCGGCAGAGAGTATGTTTTCTTGCGCGAAGCTCATATGCAAACGCGCCACAGACGTGGCAGAAGCAGGCCGGCAGATGCAGAACGTTACCTGACGTGACCTCTGCTATCTCGGAGGGTCGGGGTCGTTCCTGCGTCTCGCTCAAGCCTCAAGCATGCTTTGAAAGACAACGTAAACATTTGCCCTTGTTTTTAACGCCTGATTGGTGACATTTCGGCAAGTTAACGTTTGCGGTTGCAAGCCGCCTACAGGGGGACTGCTGAGTGGTGAATGTTAGTGGGTAGGAACTGTTAGCTTGGGCGGAATTAGTTATTTTCTCTCGGCGACTCGTCGTTTTGTGCACCCAGATTGGTAATTGAGAAATGAAAATATGTTGGGAGCGTTGTTTGAGCGTTGAATGCGTGTTCGAGTAGTTAAACATTTCCATGTTTCGTAGTGAATCCCTCTCATTAGTATTGTGCACTGAGATGTGACTATCTGCCGCGGCGCCAGAAGTGTTGGTTGAGCTGTGTTTCACGCACAGTCCGCACCATAATATTCACACCTATGTTGCGATTTTGTTTTTAGCCGATTCAAGGGTTGTCTGTTTAAACAGTAATCTGGTCAGTAGCCAAAGCTGGAAGGTGCGAACTGAGCTGGCGGGCACCCGAATTCTTCTTGGACAGCCCGTGGATTCCTTGTTCCTATGTTATTACACCGCCATCAGCAGACACATAGCGAGGACTTCAGCCCACAGCCTGGGCGGCTCTGCCTTTTAAGCTGCGGTGTTGAGATTGCACTGCTCGCCATTTGACAGGTAGAGTGCTCTTTTCCTACATATGGTCCTTGGTGGCGACTTGTACAGGTGACTACAAGCAGGTGACTAGAAGTAGACACTTTAAGTACACTGTAGACTACATATCTGAAGCGCCGCGCTGTTTGGCAGCGCGCGTGTGCACGTTTGAACTGTGGACTGATCTGATGACAGGCCTTAGTTGTTCACAGAGGTGGAAGAAACGAGTCGCTTTGGCGCGGCTGGTGTTGCGCAAAAGGCACAGTCGAGGATCTGTCTAGATTTGACATTCTGTTTGAACCTAACGATACTGTCCGGTAAGCTGGCATTCGGTTCCTTTTGAGACTGCAGAAGCTATTGCGAGTACCCCCCAGGTGCTAGTTTGCACAAGGACTGAGGCCGTTGTAGAACTGCAGCGACGCCAACGATGCGAGCAAGCCGTAGTTTTTTCTTCCATGCATCTCGGTGTTTGGCACGAAATACGCATCCAGATAAAACTGAGAGTTTGCTGTCGCGTATAACGAGCACTAGGCGGAAGCCGGAGCTTGTAGGTGTTCTCTAAATAGTGTCGAAGTGATTCTTCCTGCGCAGTGCCGTTGTGAATATTTTTGGAGTACCGAAGGCAGGCGCTGAGATCTTCTGGTAACGTTTTGGGCTGAAGCGAACGAACATTCAAACTCTTTCTAGTTTACGCGAAATTTGTGCCGCCTGCAGTAGATGGCATTCAGCCAATTATTTCGTTGCACTGCGTAACGATTCCTTCTGGTCCAGCAGAGTCCCAGGTTGCAAGTGAGGAACCAACGCTCGTCAATCTATCTGCATGTTGAAAAGCGCGATGTTTATTGACGTATGCAGGATGTGTGTTACAACTCGGGGCATTAGCAACTCATCTTGCATGGGTCACAGCGGTGTTGGTGGGACGATATTGAGCCGCACAGTGCAGGCACTTCGATCCTGAGTGCAGAATGAGGATTTCGAATTTGCCGGCGCACACCGGTCTTGTTATGTACTGCGATTTCCCTTACCTGCTTTTGAAATGACCCGCGGTTGCAAGGGTGCAATCTAGAAGATTTCCTGGATAGACAAGTCATAATTAGGCATTTGCTTTCCGTTGAACGGTAAAATCTTCGAATTAGAGAATGCGGGTTTCTTAATTGCTGAACTTGGGTTGGTTGCAATACAAGCTGCTACGTCTGGGTGGACGTCCAAGAGGTTCGTGATAGAATGAGCCTGTGGGCGTGTTTTTGCTTATTGATGGTTGCGAGCGTATTTGGTAAATGGACTGTACGCCTTACGTTTGTTTTCCAAGCAGTTTGTTTTCAGTACTGCTTGCTGGCGCTTGGGGTTTTCTGGTATTTCGAAGGCTTAGGTACAGGGGTGGTATCGCTAGATGGACGGCGTAGGTTATTCCTTTCAGTTGCGAAGTAGAGAAGGATGCCGTGGAGGTGGCTGCGGTCTTCGCCACCAGTAGTAGATGCAATACCGTAGAAATCAAATGCCGTACGTGCGTAGAGACGGCGTCAAAATTTCTAATGGGGCATTGCACGTATCTCTGGTCGTTTGTTGCTCCACAGAGGTTCATACAGCTAATCCTCTGGTGGTGTGTGCATTAGTCCTATATATCGTGGTATCTTGCGTGCATGAGGATGTTGTGCCCGCGACTTGGAATGTAGGTAGAAGGTTTGTTGAGTTTTGCAACAGCCTTCGTGCTCTGATAACAGCCAGCATTTGATTCGCTCCTGTCACCAAGCCCAGCAACCCAGCACCAGAACGCGGAGCGTCGGCGAGTGTCTGCTAATGAACGCATTTGATGGTGTTTATCGGAGGCTCGCTAATGGGTGATAGCGATGTTTCAGGGCCGTGCGGGGATGCGTCCAAGACAATGGAATGTGTAAGTTGCAAATTTGGCTGCTCCTGAGACAACGAAAGCGGAGTGGCGTTATTTTCGAGTATGGTACTTCGCGTGTCTGTTTCTGTCAGTTTTTTCTCTGACTAATATTGGTGATATCTAGAGCATTGTTCTATAATTGCTTTTTCTTCACTGTTTTTTATCGCGTGACAACGCATGAATGGGCTAGTCTGTTTAAGCAGCTTTAGAGTTGGTCACGCGCATGACACTGAAGAAGTCAGGAATTACATATAGGCAGGTTTGATCAAGGAAGATGGATTGCAGCTGCATGTAAGTGGTGTTAGCGTTAGGATGTTTCGCACTATTTGAGTGGTGGAATCAGAGAGTATGTGACAGAAGTTGACAAAGGCTGCAGTGGTTAGCCTGGTGCACCAAGTATCTAGGGTCTTATTCTTTAGTATATTGTAGTGGCGTGCGCTTTTTTGTTGAATGCTGGTGTTGAATGTAGAAAGTTACGTCTTTAGAAGTCACCTGCAAATGCTTTGGAGGTGCCGCAGACATACTCCGCGGCCAAGAAGTGTCAAAACGTCCTCAAGCATCACCAAGTGACTATTGTTGCCGGCAGAGAGTATGTTTTCTTGCGCGAAGCTCATATGCAAACGCGCCACAGACGTGGCAGAAGCAGGCCGGCAGATGCAGAACGTTACCTGGCGTGACCTCTGCTATCTCGGAGGGTCGGGGTCGTTCCTGCGTCTCGCTCAAGCCTCAAGCATGCTTTGAAAGACAACGTAAACATTTGCCCTTGTTTTTAACGCCTGATTGGTGACATTTCGGCAAGTTAACGTTTGCGGTTGCAAGCCGCCTACAGGGGGACTGCTGAGTGGTGAATGTTAGTGGGTAGGAACTGTTAGCTTGGGCGGAATTAGTTATTTTCTCTCGGCGACTCGTCGTTTTGTGCACCCAGATTGGTAATTGAGAAATGAAAATATGTTGGGAGCGTTGTTTGAGCGTTGAATGCGTGTTCGAGTAGTTAAACATTTCCATGTTTCGTAGTGAATCCCTCTCATTAGTATTGTGCACTGAGATGTGACTATCTGCCGCGGCGCCAGAAGTGTTGGTTGAGCTGTGTTTCACGCACAGTCCGCACCATAATATTCACACCTATGTTGCGATTTTGTTTTTAGCCGATTCAAGGGTTGTCTGTTTAAACAGTAATCTGGTCAGTAGCCAAAGCTGGAAGGTGCGAACTGAGCTGGCGGGCACCCGAATTCTTCTTGGACAGCCCGTGGATTCCTTGTTCCTATGTTATTACACCGCCATCAGCAGACACATAGCGAGGACTTCAGCCCACAGCCTGGGCGGCTCTGCCTTTTAAGCTGCGGTGTTGAGATTGCACTGCTCGCCATTTGACAGGTAGAGTGCTCTTTTCCTACATATGGTCCTTGGTGGCGACTTGTACAGGTGACTACAGGCAGGTGACTAGAAGTAGACACTTTAAGTACACTGTAGACTACATATCTGAAGCGCCGCGCTGTTTGGCAGCGCGCGTGTGCACGTTTGAACTGTGGACTGATCTGATGACAGGCCTTAGTTGTTCACAGAGGTGGAAGAAACGAGTCGCTTTGGCGCGGCTGGTGTTGCGCAAAAGGCACAGTCGAGGATCTGTCTAGATTTGACATTCTGTTTGAACCTAACGATACTGTCCGGTAAGCTGGCATTCGGTTCCTTTTGAGACTGCAGAAGCTATTGCGAGTACCCCCCAGGTGCTAGTTTGCACAAGGACTGAGGCCGTTGTAGAACTGCAGCGACGCCAACGATGCGAGCAAGCCGTAGTTTTTTCTTCCATGCATCTCGGTGTTTGGCACGAAATACGCATCCAGATAAAACTGAGAGTTTGCTGTCGCGTATAACGAGCACTAGGCGGAAGCCGGAGCTTGTAGGTGTTCTCTAAATAGTGTCGAAGTGATTCTTCCTGCGCAGTGCCGTTGTGAATATTTTTGGAGTACCGAAGGCAGGCGCTGAGATCTTCTGGTAACGTTTTGGGCTGAAGCGAACGAACATTCAAACTCTTTCTAGTTTACGCGAAATTTGTGCCGCCTGCAGTAGATGGCATTCAGCCAATTATTTCATTGCACTGCGTAACGATTCCTTCTGGTCCAGTGGACTCCCAAGTTGGATGTGAGGAACCAACGCTCATCAATCTATCTGCATGTTGAAAAGCGCGATGTTTATTGCGTATGCAGGAGGTGTGTTACCACAACTCGGGGCATTAGCAACTCATCTTGCAGGGGTCAGCGGTGTTGCTAGGACGATATTGAGTTGCTGAGTTCAGGCACTGCTTCGCTGAGTCGAATTCGCCGCTTGTCAACAGTCCACTTATGTGGTGTGAATGTCCTGATCGGCGCTGCTGCTTTCTGAAAAGTAAAACTGTGCTTGCATAGCTGAATGCAGCCGAAGCACTTGCTCCGTTGCTCACAGCTATACTTTTTCTCGACAACTGGAATGTACAGTGTTTACTAGTAAGCCATCCCTATGCGGCTTTTGTGAGAGCATACCTACGTCTACTTCCAAATTCCAACGGCAGATGGTCGTTTCTTCGATATAGAAAATCAGAGGAAGAATTTGGCAGCCGATTTTTATTTTTATATTAAACTGTGAAGTATTCGAACTTGTGAAGTGTGGGTTTCTAGTGTGAGGAACACGTTTGATTGCGGTGTAGGTTACCTCGAACATGTCCGGCTCTAGTTTTGAGGTATGCAGACGACGGTTTTTTTAGAATGGTCCTGTAGATGTTCGTTTTGTTTGTTGGTGCTTGCGTGCGTATTTGGTGAATGGAATGGACGCGTTGGGTTTGCTTCGCAAGCAGTTGGTCTTCAGTACCGATGGCTGGAGTTCGACGCTGTCTTTATTCTTTTGGAAGGCCTGGGTGATAACTTGGCAGCTCCAGACAAAGAGCATGCTTTCGCTGCGAACCGAGGGCATACGAATAGAGTGTTTCCACCTTAAAAAGTGGGCTGGATATCTGGCTCATCGCCAGAAGTATTGTAAATCTGTCGAAGCTAATTCTTCATGTGAAACCTTACTCAGATCATCTGGTCCTATTTAAGTCCTGATGTTGTACCGCTGCATGCTGTTGCGAATGGAAAGCCATACACGTGGAATGGAATGACGAATTCTTATGCGCCATTGTCAATGCCACGGAGAGAGTGCGTTGTGTGTTGGAGCATATCGAGCGTCTGAGTGCTTTTTGATTGAGACGCTTGCTGAACCGCCCAGTGCAGGCACCGCTTGCCTTAGTGTGGAGCACAGATTTTGAAACTATCGCTACAGAGCCCTCCCGTTATATTTTGTGAACTTACTGACCGGCATTTCTAAATATGCACGGCAAAAGTCTGCATGGATAGTCCAAAGTGAATTTGGCATTCGATTTCCATTGAACAGTGGAATCTTCCAGCTTGCGAATCGTGGATTTCTAAATTGTTGAACATGCTTGATTGCAGCACAGGCTGCATCTAATACGTCTGGGTCAACTTGCCAGGTGTGAACAAGGGGTTCCTGTTAGAATGAGCCTGTGGGCGTGTTTTTGCTTATTGATGGTTGCGAGCGTATTTGGTGAATGGACCGTACGCCTTACGTTTGTTTTCCAAGCAGTTTGTCTTCAGTACTGCTTGCTGGCGCTTGGGGTTTTCTGGTATTTCGAAGGCTTAGGTGCTGAGGTGTTATCGCTAGATGGACGGCGTAGGTTATTCCTTCCAGTTGCGAAGTAGAGAAGGACACCGTTGAGGTGGCTGAGGTCTTCGGGACCAACAGCAGATGCAATACCGTAGAAACCAAATGCCGTACGTGCGTAGAGACGGCGTCAAAGTTTCTAATGGGGCATTGCACGTATCTCTTGTTTTGTTCGTTTGTTGCACCGGTACGTTGGAATACTCTACAGCGGTCCATACAGCTAATGAGTGCTCTGGTTGTGCGTGCATTTGCCCTATATATCGTGCTGTCTTGGGTGCATGAGGATGTTGTATCCGCGTCTTTCGTGTCCCTGGAATGTAGGTAGAAGGTTTGTTGAGTTTTGCAGCAGCCTTCATGCTTTGGTAAAAGCCAGTTTTTGATTCTTTCCAGCCACTGTGTGCTGCAAGAACGCGCAGCGTCGGCGAGTGTCTGCAAAAGAATGCATTTGGTGATGTTTATCAAGGGCTCACTCATGGGTGATAGCGATGTTTCAGGGCCTTGAGGGAAAGCCTTGAAGACAAGGGAATGCGTACGTTGGGAATTTGGCTGTCCTGGAGACAACGAAAATAAAATGGCGTTATTTTCGATCGTGGCACTTCGCGCGTCGTGCCACTGTCAGAGCTTTTGTATCTAACTAGTATTAGTGATGCCTTCTTTGGCGTTCCACAATTGCCTTTTGCGCACTGTTTTTTAACAGATGAGGATAGGTATATCAGCGTAGAGCACGCTAGGCTGGTCTGGGATGTTCACGCTGCGCCACATGTTTGACAATGGCAATGTCGAGAAGGTGTTGTTAATGGATTGCAACAAGGGAGATGTGTGGCATGGCGCTTCTTCCTAGATTGGATTTGGGCCTTGTTTAGACATGGCACTGTCGCGCCTTAATCAGGCAGTACGTGATAGAACTTAGGTGCTTTTAGTGTGCTGATGATCGAGGCTTCCAGTGTTTCCTATTATCAGGTGTTTTGCGGTGAATTCTGGTATTAGGCGAAACAGTTTTCGTCCGTGGCAGTGACATGCTGGTAATTTTGATTCGTTAGTGAACACGCTCTGCTGTGAAGGAGTTGTAAAACTCAAATATCGCCACATGGTTATTGCGAATGGCAGAGAGTATGCAGTCCTGCGTAAAATCCATACCATAACGCCTGATTAGCTGCAAGCGTGTAACACGAGCAAAATCGGCATGTCAGCAAATATACAGCATTACCTCAAACGAGTTCTGCCATCTCTTTCTGTCATTAGGAATTTTCTTTGCCTGGTGCTTTGCCTCTGAGTACGATGAGAGAAACATCTTGAACTCGCTAGTGGGAATGCATGTCTGGACGGACGGAAATAATTTTTTTTCTGTCCGCCTTTTGATATTCTAGGTGTTTATCGAGGAATCAAGACCTGTAGAGAGCGATGAATCAAGGTCTGTAGGA
Organism: Eimeria tenella; assembly: GCF_000499545.2. Classification (NCBI taxonomy): domain Eukaryota; phylum Apicomplexa; class Conoidasida; order Eucoccidiorida; family Eimeriidae; genus Eimeria; species Eimeria tenella. The sequence continues at coordinate 213,667 of NW_013542262.1, forward strand.
AGCGTTGCGTGTGTGTTCCATGAATATTCGGCTGGTTTAGTGTTCGCTCGTTATCTGCTCAACTGCTTTGCACTATCGGCGTGCACTGAAGCGTGAATGCTCCCAGTGCCACCGGAAGTGTTAGCCAAAAGAATCACTTTTTGTATAATCGGTGAATCTTTTGTAGCGTGCCAGAGATGTCTAACGGTTGGAGGCCGAGCTTTCGTTTACTTTTAAAAGACGAACAGTTGGCATTCCTTGGCACAGATGCGTTGGTGAATGCTTATGGTCAGGACCGTCATCTTGCCGTTTGCGGTTTTCCTGCTTACGCGATATATATGCAAAAGTGCATAAATACTAAGAAAGTGCGGAAACAACGATTCTCTTTCTCGGCACAAGCTTCAAACGGCAGTGGTGGACTCAGATTTCTCGTACCACGAGGTTGTATGCACATGGATTTATGAAATTAACCGAGGGAAGTCCGTTTTTCCGGTCAGCAGTGCCTCGCTTTCTTGAGTAGTCTCTTTTTGCTGGCGCGATAAGTTGCGCTATTGAGGGTTTGTGGTGTTGCTATGCATTACAAGCTAGCATGAGGAGAAAGTGGAACGTCTTGATTACTTTCAGCATGTGCGTTTACAGCTCAAAAAAGAGGAGCATTCCGCCTTTCCTTTCTCGTCGGCATTTTCTGGTTGCTGTATGACTGGCAATGATAAACTGCAGGCAGTCCGTTACAAATAAACTGCCCTCAAATCGAACTTACTTGCATAGCTGGCTGGTTTGCAGAGCCGCGGCGTGTTTTTCCGGCACAGCGCGCTTCTAGCTCTCACATATTTTGTGAGCTTTACAATTTGTGGTGTGTGGTCACTAACTTGTCTGCTTTTAAAAATATACGCAGGGGAGGCAGGGCTTATGCATGTGAAGGTAATGCCGTGCCTTACATGCCTTGCAAGTAAAATTCGCGTGTGTCGCTGAAAGCAAGGAAAATAAACATTCCGATTGTGGAAGCTGTGTTTTCGTTAATTTAGAGGAGAGACCATATGGACATGACCGGCGTTTTGTCTTGTTGAGAGCTATTGTGCAATTTTAATTGAGGTTGTGCGTTCCATAGATGGCATAATATGTGCTGAAGTGCTTGGTTCGACATAGTGCGTGGGTTCCGTGTGTGCTAGCTTGGAGCCAGCAGAACTAATTGCAAAGCAGTTGCACTAGTCTCACTCAAATTATTGGTTGAAGCTACTTTGTGCATACGTTTGCTTTGGCATGTGGCTTCCTTGGATATGCTAAGCAATCAGGTTTAAAAAGCTTTTTCGTTTGAAGGATTGGTTATAGAGGGTTGCAAGATAGCAGCCCTTCTGCATCGTGGAAAAGCTCGTGTCAGATGGAAGACCCCAATGAGAAATGCGTGCAGTCAACAGTTGCAGCATATTATGAATCAGGGTAAATATCTGTGTGCGTTACAAGGTTGTAAGCTGCCGGAGATAAGAGAAGTCCGTACGGCGTCAGCACAGTCCGCGTGAGGCACAGCAGTGCTTGGTAAGGACGTGCGTTTGAATCGCACTGATAGAGTGAGTTCCTGGCCTTAAATATGAGGCGAGCGAATGACTGGTGATATAGGGTGCTATACTGGCGTTCCACAGAAAACAGCTACAGTTATCTTCTCCGTGGCCCAGTCTACCTTGCGCTCTAGATATTAGCAGCCGCCACTCTTAAGCTCTGGATTCATTTGGGCATACTTTCTTATTGATCTGCGCAGGAAAGCAATAGATGAGGACTTAGCAGTGGCACAATTTCTTCTATGTTGGTCAGTGTAACAGGAGGCATGATTCAACTTCTCATTGTAAGCTTCTGTTTCGCACGTAACATGTTCAGCTAGTATGTGGCGTGCGAGTATGCCACTGGCAAGCTGCCGTTGACGTTTAAGTCAATGCAACTGTTTCTGCTTGAAATGCTGAGTCCGTTCTTCTACGGCGGAGTGGGCGCTGGCTTTGGGCGCCGCCTCGAGCAACTGTCGAATTCATATCCGTTTTGCTTAGCTGGTAAGTCTTGATATAACCATGTCGAATGAATTACAGCAGTACAATGCTATCCACTGCCGTTGGCGGGGTTTACGTTTGCAGCAAGCTGCTAATGTCCAGCATATATTCCATACTTATTGATGAAATCGCCCCCTGGGGTACCTGCTGCGGCCCTTGCTGCTGTCACCAGCTTATTTCCGGTCTTAAGTCACTTTTTGCCTATATTCCCTATGGTTAATACTCCCAGTCTGCGTGCGTTGGAGGCCAGGTCAGCTCGAATCTAGGCGCTCCACAGTGGGTCAACTTGTCCTTTGACAACGTTGCCTATGACTGAGTGGGCGTCGATTCTTATGTTCTGATCCGAAACTCTGTGGAAGGCCGACTCTCCACTCGAAGTTGACTGGTAAGGAAAGAGCATTGAGGTATACGCCCGTTGATTTATCTGGCGGATGTCTCCAGGCGGTGAGCATGCTGTGTGGCGTGGTGCATTTAGCCTGGTTAAAGTGACCGTCTGGTGGAAGCACATTTGAAATAACTTGGGTGCCTATGGAAGGTCGAGTTTCACCTGACACAGTATACACTATAAGCTAACATGAAGAGATCGTTGATCCAGTAGGCGTAATTTCAACAGGTTTTCTAACAACTTTGTTGCACTCCTTCACCCACATATGTCGGAATGAGCGGAGACTTTCTGCATGCTAATGCGCATCAGTGTACAAGATTAGCACACACCCTTAATAAACTGTCAGCGCTTGACGACTGGTGCACATGTTTCAGTAATACGAATCGTTACTGCAGAGGTTTCACGTTGAAGTGAAAAATTCTATTGTCGCTGTAGACAGATGGGCAAGTGCTCATTGCCACGTTTACCTTTTGCAGCCAATGCTTTACCAGCTTCTTACGGAATGCACGAAAGGATCACCCAATTAGCTCTTCCATTTTACCAGAAGGTGCGCCTTCAATATGATGTCACCTGCATGGGTATGCTTTCTCTTACACACGTCAATTCTCTTCGCTAAAGAACGAGCGCCCTCAGCGTGTACTAGAATTGGACACTAGCTATGGCGAGCGGAGCTGCTCTGGCTGTTGTCCTTTGGCGCAGTCTGCACTTTCACGCGCACATTCAATGAGAAATGTGAAGGAAGTGCGTGCTGTTTGTTTTTCGTGTGCTACATGTTTATCGTGAGACTCAGAGTACAGCTGAGGACACCCTTCAGATGAATGCTGATGGATTTTACTTGGATATGGCGTTTCTTTGTTCCCATCAGCGTGTACGCTCCTTAAATGAACAGCTGCATTGCGACGGCGCCCAAAGAATTGTTCGGTGCTCAGGATCGTAGGCATTTCTGAATGTGGGTTTCTATCTATGACAGGATTTTTGGCGAGGCAGCGTTCCAAAAGGTCCCGTTTCATGTGGAAACGAGCTTTACGCGAGCTTGAAGACAGAAGGCGACACTGATTGGCGTGTTACTTTACTTTCCTCACAAAATTGGTATGATGAAGGACATTTAGGCACGTAATCAAGCCAAATAGGTCTCCCGCGGTTTCGTGTATCTGCAAGCTAATATTTGCGTACGGGCTCCCCTGTTGTTCCTCAGCTGGTGAGCCTCAGGGAGGGAAAAAATCCATCGCAGATATGGGAAGCAAGAAGTAGCTCGTGGGACCTGCAGACCCTTCTCGTCTATGAAGAAATTGTTTCGAGATCCACAGATTTTGAAAATACACTTAGCCTGAGATGTTTTATAGGATCGTAGAACACAGAAAAAGGCATTTCATATGAGGTGTAAAATGAATGGCATGCCAAATTCCTTTATCACAAGCAAAGGATCCCCCTAGCTTAGTTTCGTCGGTGCGTGTCTGCATTTCCGGAGGCAAAACGAGGTACTATTCGTACGAGTAGCGGAATTGTGTCTACTTCACCGGGATGAGACAGACTACTCTAGACGTCTCAACACAACTTGCCAGCTTACATCGAAGTTTTCGAGCCTTTGATTTCACAGGAGGTACGCTTACTGCAGGCTTTTTATTTGAAACTTCAAGGCTCATTACGCAAAGGTGCAAACAATGTGGCGGTAGATCGATGATGCGAATGATGCTCAGGTGGAAAGCTCTTATTGCCTGCCAGCATCTCCAGCTGCCTATTGCGTTCGGTGTGTAGGCGGCAGAGTTTGTATTGCCTTGTAACTGCGGCAGGGAAGTGTTGTGGCCACAACAGAGCATACAGTAGTTGAGCATAAATGACTTAACGCTACTCGAGCTTGAGTTTTCAGAAAGTACGCTTTGGGCGGGCGTTGATAAATTGGCAGTTTTGTGCTTAAGTATTACCGACTTTAGCTTTATTTTTCTCGTCAGAGTGAAGGATAAGTTTACGTGGAGCTTCAAGAGACGCCAATAGTATCTCCATGCAATTGGAATCGATATGCTTTTTCTCCTCGGCGAGCGCGTCCAAGTCTTAGATGCTCTTTGTGTTGAGTATGAATGGAATTTATATGGTGGCGGGAATCATGTGGTGGCGGGTGGCAGTCAATTTGTCCTTTAATTTTGTTTTAAACATTAATGTCTGCAAGGACTCCGGCTTCTTAGTCGTGCAAAGGCAGAGTAGGCAAACAGCTGAGTACGCTGTCATACGCGTTGGGACTTACTTCATTTCTGAGTTCAGTTTAAGCTTCGGTTGTCGTAGAAGCTGCGTATTTCAAACTGTCAGTATTGTGCCTGCTTGCTAAATTGTAAAGTACAATGTGTATGGAGTTTTTCCGATAGCACAGCACCATGGGTCGCTGGGTGCTGACGCTGTTCAGTTGGAGGACTGCACAACGAACATACCGCCCACATATATATATGTATGTATATATCATAGCTACTGTTGAAGATTGTCACGATTGCATCTTTTTCCGACCTTACACATTTTGCTTGACTCCCAGTGTTTTGTGTTTCTAATTGGTCACTCTTGTGTAGAGGTAGCATCCAATTCATGTTTGATTAACCGCCCTATCTGTAGACTGTGGCGCGCGGTTAATACAAAAGCTATGTTCTTGCGCTGAATAACAGCGAAAAGCGCGACCTTGCGTTTTCTGGAATTTTGGTTCGTACGTAAGCATTTTGCGAGCCGCTAGTTGTGTCAAATGCAAAGTGAGCCCAAGCAAAAAGAACCACTCTGGAAAGGTGCCATATTCACGTGCTCGGTTTTCTCGCATTTCAATGCATAAGATTGTGCGTTACATTGTCGCTGCAAGGCTATAGAATCCAATGGAGGAGTGGTGGCTGCAAGTGCTGGGGCCGCCGGAAGCCCCAGGGCCCTGGGAGCCCCCACCAGGTGCTCATCTTCTCAGAGTAGGTGGTTGTGTGATGCTGTTTCCGTATTTTGTACGTCACGTTCTAATGAACAGAAATTTTGTGCACTGCGGACGCTTGTTTCGAGGCACAATGGGAACCAGAAGATGCATTTACTGCTTGAAAAAAGCTTTCGACAGTTGAGACGTTGAATAATTGGTCGCAAACTGTTAACTTGATGCGCTGACTTCTATCTGCGCGCTCAAGCGACTGGCGAACGGTCCCTTTTGCAGATGGCCATGCATGTTATAACGATCTGCCCCAGGTATACCACGAAATCTGGGGTGTTTTGCAGCTGCATGGCACAATGAAACTTATACAGTGGTCATTGGTTCAGCAAGAAAATGGGTGCACTACGTCAAAAAGCATAATTTAATGGGGTCTATTTTTATTTCGTGTTGGTCGATATTGCTGCCTCCCGACACACCTTTTAACATGTGAGCATGACCGAGTGATTTGGCTTTATGTCAGGCTTAGTGAGGAGTTTCCTTTGACATCATCATATAAATTTTTGCAGCTGGCCTTCTGGAAAACAGTTTCGGGACTGGATATATCAGCAGTGCTGAACATAAGAATGGTTGATGCAGTCACTAGTGTTGGGAACTAGCAGGGCTTCTTGACGGCGTTTGTGACATGCACATTAGCAGAGGCTGGCTTCATACTTGCCAAACGCTGCTTAAACATTTAAAAGTGCAAGCGCTACAAATATTTTCGGATCCCATAGGAAGTATGTTGCCTTTGCAAGCCTGATATTTATACACCAGCCTTTGATAAGGAAAATGCTTTTTGCTTCGTTGTGGGTATTATGTGCCCCGAGCAACGTATTTGAAACATTTTTATAGGCTTTATAAGGTGGTGCTTTGCTGCGGTTCACTTGAGCTGAGCTGAGAGGTTCGTGGTATTAAAAGCTTGTTTTACCAAATGAAGTCAGTGCGCCGGCTGGAATCTGATCTATGGGAAGCCGCGCGTGTAGGCTACTTGGTGGTGTAAGCTGTTCAACTTTTAACGATAAGCCCGGTAAGCTTTTGCGTCTATTGTGTGAAATCATTTGTGACAGTCGAATCTGATGAATTGCAGTCGACGCGTCTTAACGGGTCTGATGCATTGCAGCCAACGTATCTTAACGCAGAGCACGTGTTAGCAGTATTTTTCTGCTTTCTCGAAATTTAATATTGACTTTGCTCTGACTATTTTTGTGCGCTCATGCGCAGGTGGTTTGACCTGATGCAGACTAGAAGTTACCTTACCAGCAGCGCCTTTGAAAATTTGTGGAAAGGCGACTGGTAAATCGCATAGGTGTATTTCCATGTCTGTTGAGTGGCGTAGATATCATTGGCCTTTTCTCTATAGCAAGTGCGTTCTGTGGATTCCACTCGTATTTTTGATGATCCTGGGCCTTGCTTTCCATTTCGCATTTTGCACACGCAGAGCGTTTTGAATGAGGACATCGTGGAGCTAGAATCGCAAAGGTGCAGTAGGTGACGAGCCAGCGTCTCAAGAGCTTTTTCCAAATACAGTCTTCAGCGGATGTTTTAACCCTCTCCGAAACTGCGCTTGTACACGACAGAGAACATGACGTGAGCTGGCTTGGCAAAATCACAGGAAGTGCGTTTTCTTTGACATATATGACAAGAAGAGTACAACAAAAATCTAAGCAGGAGCAGTTCACGTTGCTGGCTGGCGCTAAAAAGCACAGAGGTGACATTTAGATATCTTGTGTAGCACGTGTTTGCCGCTCTGGAGATTTTCGTTCCAGCTTAAGATGAAATCAACACGGCTACTCGCTAAGACAGGTTACCTACGCTGTCATAAGCTCTCGTAGAATCTTAGTTAGCCTGGTTTATGTTTTCCAAATGCTTGCACGTGTGCGCGTACGGGCTGCTCCCTCAAGCCCGTGCGTTCCACGGCATGCTGCTCATGATTCGGGCCCACCGCAAGCATGGCTGTGCTTCTCTTTTCTGTCGTGTCAGGAACGCGTAAGCCCCAGGATTGCTGTTGATCTGCAGTTCGGTGGAACCTTACGAAGAATCAGGACCATGGCACTCTTCGTGTTCGGTCCTTGGCCCTGGCCAACGAAGGACCCGTCGTGCGATGCCGTCACATTGTAGCGAAGCGCAGCAAGGCTGCTTAGTGCACAAGAATGCAGGGCATAAAAATCAACGAGATGAATAAGACCATACGTTGCCTGGAACGGCACGGAGCCAGCTGTTGCTCTGCCGCGGAGCTGATATTTGTGCAACGTAGCTTGCATGCTGTCTTGCTTATCTCTAGTGGTGCTTCGTGCTGTGATTGACGGTGCCTCAATATAGAATGATACGCCTTTTCTATTGTGATAACTGAACAATTTGAACGAACGGTGTTGTGTGCCATGCATTGATCGTTTCCTGGGTTGCATGGAACCTGCGCTGTTTAAATCAATTGACGGATTGGAGAAAGCACAAGAAGGCGAATGTTGTTATATTATTGTTGCACACAGGTGGCTGTGGCCCGACTGTGCCAATTTTCCGAAAGCTACCTTTTGCTTAATCTTCGTTGTCTCCTGCTTTCATTTAGTGTTTCTTCGTATACAGGGCAAGTGCGTTTGATTAGTCCCTGTGGTTGCTGACGAAACAGCTTATATATAGGTTTTGGCGCATTGTGAATATGAAATGCTTCGCTCTTCTACTGAATGTGGGCAAGGAACGTGATGCTGTGTTTGCGGGTATTTCGTTTTGCCTCCAGAGATTGTATATTCATTTTTGTGAGCGGCCACAAGTGCGATTTAAAGTGTAAAGTAGGCCCCCGCTGTAGCAGAATGGCGTCAAACTCACGAGTTGGAGCGTTTTTGATGCACAAGATAGTGCGTTGATTCTTTGCCGTCGTGTATATTTGCCTGCCAGACAAATAGCAGGCAATCCGATTATTTCGCACTAGACTTCTATATACTTTGTATACCTGCTGAGGAGGTGCAATTCCTTTGTGGCTCGTAGGTTTGCATGCTTCTTTGCTGCCCATGCTTCAATCCCAGTGCGTACGTTGGAGCATTTCCCTTGACTACTCTGTTGACAACGCGTTCCCAACACTGCAAAGCGGGCTAATGGAAGGCTACTTATTTCAGTTTGGCGCACATGCTTTTGACGAAAGCGTACGAAGAAATTGGGAACGTGGTTTTCTTGGCATAATGCACATGTGTTATAGCGAATTGAGAACCGGATGGGCGGCGCTCCTGCACTTTTGCGAAACCCAGGTTGACCTTCAAATGCACAAGAGTGCTGACTTGGAATGGGTTGGGCGTGGAAAAGAAGGTACGTTATCTTAAACGCTATGGGACCAACTGTTCCTCAGCCATGTCGCGAACCTTCTTGCAGCCGGGAGATACAACGTGGCGACCAGCTCATTGTGACTGCAAATACGTACAAAAATCGGCGTCGCATTAAGGTGCAAGCCAATTAAACGAAGCAGGATCTAACTGTGAGTAAAATATTTTGTGGAGTGTGCAGTGGATTCTTCTGTGTGTTTTGCTTAGCATCATTTATAGACTTTTGAAGGGGAAGCATACAATAACATCGCGGTTGGGCAAAACTTAGTAGACTGATGTTGTCACTATGACGAAAGAGTGGAGGCCAAACTTGGCGACTAGCAGGCTTGGCGGCCTGACTGAGCTTGCCAGCGGCTGCGTTAAAGCGGTAAAGCGTGCTTGGTTGTTGAAAGGTTCATTATGTGCCTGTGCATGCACTTCAAAACAGTTTTAATTATAAAGGGACTAAGGGAAGCGTATGTAGCATCTATGATACCGTGTGCATTGTTTTCATATTCAGTACTAGAAAATGTCTGTCTGCAGGGAAGGAAGCCGGTGGGGGCTGTGCAGGACGTGAGTACACAAGAACATTGCAGTTCGTAATAAATTTCGGAACAAAGTGCTGCTTGCACTCTGTGAGGGCGTCCTTTATGCTTCGGTGGCTTACTGTTCGCTGTTATTTTGGTGTCACCAGCTACTGTAGGCTCTTGCTTCGCTTTTTGGTAAACACCGGCAAAACTTGTATGTTTCATCACCGTTCTTTTTTGTAGTTTTCCGTTCATGAATATTTCACAGCAGCTCAACGATGGAACAGCAGTTCATAAATGGACACGTGGAGGCTTCACACCGTCTCTCGTTTTCGCTGCTCATGGGGAAGCGTTTATCTTTCCTTGTAATGCCAAGTGATAAGCATAAAATCAGACTGCATGCGCCGTAAGCAATTTTAATTTTGAGGAGCGCGTAAAGTGCGGGTAGCATTTAGCCCTCTGCTAAGTGAGGTGTGAGCATGCACTGCTTCGTACCAAAAAATAGCTTGACCACAGGTTTGTGGAAGATCGGGAACTTTGCGAAAAGTGGTACGCGCGTTTCTAGGAAGGATTCCGGATTTTCACCATCGCTACTATTATTGTGTACATTTTCTGAATAATATGCATTTTAGAATGCTCAACAGGCGTTTGTTTCATTTACGGAGACACCTGCTGACCTGTTTGCAACAAGCATTCGTCCTTGCATTTAAAGATATATATTGAAAGAAACCAAAACCAAGGGCGCTTTTTTCATAGTGAGCCGTTTTAGGATAGAGATAAGCCGCAGAAGCAGGGATGGTTGCTCTTCTACATACAGTCGTGAGATGGGGCTGTTCCCCAGATTTTCGGAATCAACATTAACTGCGTGTTGTAATTCGAGTCGTGTTCACTAGGTGTTATATGCAAAAGTGCTAACATTCCGGATACCTACCTCGTGACGTCAGAAAGTCCGTACTTCAGACTCTGCGACTGCATGCAATGGTTTGCTAATCTACAGACTGAGTCGTAACAACCTTCGAGCGACACGCCAGCGCACGAATTTCAAACCGACACTCACGTCCTTCATATCGCATGAAGCAGAGCAACAAAAAATGCACTAAAAAGCTTCCAAAGTTTTTCAAATCTCCCACACTCAGCCATTAGTGTGTCCCTCTAACTCTCGGAAATGCACAATGATTTTCACTATCCTGCATGCCAATCCATGCATTCATTGAGTGTACCATCGCTCTGCTGCCTGACAAGCAGACCGTGCGCACTCGCCCTTCCTAACGGAGCAGACGGGACGAGTGCATTGGCCTCCTTACCTCTCCCCCACCCCGCAAAAACCCTTCCAATTACTGCTCTACTGTTGATGGAAATACGCCGTTCGCAGGGAACCTGGGTAACAACAATGCTATCTACAACAGCGCCTAAGCGCGAAGTATGTAAAGCAGAAAACAGTGAGAGATATTCGCTCCGCATATACTACCACATACAAAAAATAGCAGGTAGTGAACACACCACGTAGAGTTCCAGATATCCGAATACCTGCTAATGCTGCCAGCGTAAAACTGCACACAAGAAAAAGAATAAACCGGCCGAGTAATCGCTCACTGGTGGGCTTTGGACAACTTTTTCTTGTGAACGGCAGCTTGTGTCCTGAGAACCAATCGAGAACTAAACAATGCAAGCACCCCCGCCCACGTGCCCACGCACTTCCTTCGCATTGTACGAGACAGTGGATGTAATATTTTTAATGTAAAGAGCCAAACTTGCATCAACAACCAGGACTTTGACCTCCTGAGCTCACGCCATTTATCTCCAGTTTGGGCTGCCAGCACGTAGCAACCTAGTAATCAGTGATACAACTGTGGAATGGCACCTTTGACCAGCCGCGTGAATACCCTTAGCTGATTCCCTGAGACTTTATTTCGTATGTGTGCAGTGGTTCTTATTTACCCAAGCATAAACCGAAATAAACATAGAACCCGCCTCAACATAAGGCTGCGCAGCCAGTGCTGCTAAGACATACCCGCAACCATTGCCGAAATACAGAACAGATCCAGACAACGGCAAGCCACTGAATTAACAACTATTTCGGAGACTCCAATTAACAGGATCTTCACACACGATTCCTACGGTGCATTTGGTGTTATACCATCGGTTACCGCTCAGCCAGAACACTGCAAGAGAGCTCTACGACAAAAACAGCCTTTCAGGCACAGCAACACGGAAACACGAAATAGTGAGCCGTGTAATTATCAAAAACGGACTCTTCTGGCCTGCTGCATTAAAAACCGCCTGAGCACCGCTTGAAAGCAACTCTGCATTTTCGCTGTAGCTGCGGCCCAGTATAGCTCGGTTGGTCTGACTGCCTAACTACGTATTTTGCGCCAACGGTGACGCAGTTTGTGGTCACGATTACACAAAAAATGTGTTGAGCAATTCGCGAGTAGCGGTGAGCTCGGCTTGAAGTACACCATAAGGTACACCCGGTTACTTTCACATTAAAAAAGAAATGAAGACAATCAGACCCTGTCTCACCACATGAAAACAATCAAAGCCTGTTTCACCACATCACCAAAGCACAGAAATGTAAATAGGAAAATGTATGGCGTGAACGTGGTCACCAATAGATTCGCACTTCATAAAAAGAACGATCAACACACTCCTCACGTTGTCTGCAGACCATGTCTTTGTTCATTTCAGCTTCTTTGCAACACTCTGTCTAGGCAGCAGCTTGAAATGATTTGCATTCTTGGCGACTCCGCGAAACGGCTTCGTATGCTAATGCTGGACTCTAAAATTTTTCACCGTTTGTGTGTGCGTAATATCTAGATCGTGACGCACCAGTGCCGCAAACGTTCCATGTATCTACGAAAGCCCGAGCAGAAAGTTAGAGCCATACCAACGGGCGATGGTCGCCTTGCTGGAGATGACCAGTACAACAAGGAGTTCTCAGCCGACTCTCACTTCCTACGTCGTAAACAAAGATGGAAAAGAAGAAAGTCAGTGCAGAAGAACTGATCGCACGCCAGCTGCGATGCTGCACGCTTCTCCTCCCAGCGGGCCCCGAGCAGTGTGAACCGCCAAAACCAGCTTTTTCTACGCACAGAAAGCAAGCGCGTGATGCAACTAAGTAGGCGATTTTGGTGGTCAATGTCACCGTCGCTTACTAATTGAATCATGTCCAGCTTGGAATTGACGCGTGTCCCCAATGACCAGCTATACTTACGGGAAACGCGCAGATATTCCGCGCAAAAGTACGCGCCCCTTTTATGATGACATGCTTGCCCTGCCAGTAGAGTTTAAATGCGCACGTTGCACAACTTGTAGCTCCTGCCAAGCGCAATAGTCAGAAACATTGGGAACCTTCTGTTCCATGGGGTTGCAGTCGCAAGCGAGTCAGTATTTGGGTACAGAAATCCGGCAGACTGCACCAAGGGTGACGTCTCTACTTCAACTGAAGTAGCTATCCAAAGCACCTCTAGTCAATTATCAAACGCATTGGAGCAGCTTAGCGCCTTGAAACCGTGTCGCATGCGCATGGGTTTAAATCAACAGTTCATGCATGGACTCACGTTCCAATGCATCGAACAGCAAGCAGCTTCAAAAGCACGCGTGGTCATCAATGCAACAGCAGAAGAGTACAGCGTTGCTAATTTTAGACTCCAGTCACATGAAATAGCGCCTTGGAAAATCCAGATAAAAAAAGCTCACGCTTGAATTTTGCACGTTAAAAGATGCCGTGTGAATCTGCTCAGCCTGATGCACCAACAAAGCGATAACGAGCTCTTCATTATTTACCAACAAGGTCCGTATTCCATGATTACTTTGTGCTGAAAATTTTAGATTGCACAAAGGGAGGGGATGCTACATCAATTGTATCAAAACCGGCAGGTATCTACGTACTACCTACATCCCCGCGAAAACCCATGTCAAGCATAACCGTTTTTAGGCCAACAGCCACGCTCTGAGCCCTCAATCGAGTTCTTCAATAGCCTGCCTGTTTAACAGAAAGGCCCAGGGTATAATTCTATAACACGGTTAACCGCGAAAAGCGTCTTTAATGGCATTTGATGGAACAAGTGCTATAGTGAAAGACAACAGTGGGAAAAGGCAGAGTACAACTGATTGATTACCAGGACGTCTCATGCCCTCAGGCACAAATATGCAGCAACGAACTCAGGTCGTCAGATTCTGGTGAAACAAGAACAGCACTGCCACACAGTCATCATTTAGCATCGACAACATAAAACGTCTTTGACTCTTTCGGCCCTTAGGCCGTGTATCACAAAACAGGCGATACTGTTGAAGGAGATTTAATGCGGTAAGTTAGTGTTGCGCAGCGGCCAATGCCATAGCTGTTCAAGGCGTTAAAAAGTGAATTCTCATGCAGAGCAAATGATTCCTCATGGACCGAAACCGGCGCCGTCGCGTCCTTCTGTCGAAGGTGTGCTCAGAAATCACCCTGTGACAGAGTGTTCTGAATAGCACTTTCTTCCCAACTGCAATTACACATACTGGCTTTTTTCTCAGAGGAGAATGACCTTAAAAAGCACTTGCTCAGTTACTTAAATATTGCAACAATAATGCTGTGCTGCATTCGATAACTTTGGAAAGACGGAAAGCACTATGACGTAGACATAGCGGCGCATACTACGGCTACCCGTTAAAATGCGGCGGTAATTTCTGTTGGCTCATGTGCTGGGCTGGGCACGGGAGGGTTTCTTACCATGATCTGACTGCGTAATCGTGCGTGGGAGGAGAACGATGATAGTTTTGCACGAGGGCACGGGATGGTTTCTTACCACAAGCTGACTGCCTAATCGTGCGCGGGAGCAGAATGATGATAGTTGTGTACGAGATTCAAACACGTTGCTATTTAGTATTTGAAGTGGCCACATCCTGGGGAAAATTCAGTGGTCTGCTGTATTTCAGCAGGGCTTACAACCTTCTCCTAAAAATATAATATTCAAGAGTAGCCGGCAGCATTATACATCCATGCATCATAGTTTTGCAACAAAGCACCGTAAACGCGGAACCCAAGTGTGTTTCTCGTTAAATACGGTTGCAAGTGACCTGTCACAATTCGACGCTCCAGAGCATTGTGCCTTCCAATGTTGACTGCACCTTACCATACTTCTACCAAAAAGGAAAACATTTACCTGCAATTCATCGCCTCGATTACTGGGGAAGAAAGGTCTCAACACGCCAAGCTGCTGATACAGAAAAAGCGCCACATGCGAACATCCAGCCACATACGAAAAGACAGTTGTGAACTCCTATCACGGTCGAGCACGCTGTTGGCTTCGCTTTGGCAAAATGGCACAACAGTGTCACATAGTGCTCCACAGCGAATGCGCAGCCGCACATAGGGAAGCTACAGCCTGAAATGAAAGTTGTAGAAGCCCGAAACGTCTCGCTGGGACACCAAATGCCGCCTCCAAGCTTGCCAAACGAACCAATGCTGGGTACAACCACTACAGCTTCCCTACTCTACTACGCAACTGTGCAGTGTGTAACCATGCGCGCACTTACACGAGCGCAGCACATTGCCACGCTCGAACTCGCCTTACAGATCAATTTGTTCAGTGCCATGGCGACCGTGGCCTCGTTAGTTAGTTTGAAGAGACGCACAGCTCAAAAGCGCCCGAGGAGACAATTTACGTTGTGAGGAGAGCGACACTCACCTTCTGATTGTTTATCGGACTCCATGAAATGTCTTTATGTGCTTTCTTGCCTCAAATGTAAGCAAAGTGCAGTTATAGGAGAGAGCTATATTGCTAAGGAAACACGTTTGCGCCGAGGTAATGAAGACTACGAAAAGCACAAAGAAAAAGCCTTGATTCCCTAAGGTTCAGCTGCTAAGGCCCCAAAAAACACTGTTTCTTGCCGAATATTATGAATTTTAATGGAATGCTGACCATGCTCAACAAAGACGACGCTTCATGACGTTGGTTACCAAGCCAATATAATAGAAGCGTTGATTTTCTTAAGCCAAAAGCTCTTCCTCTTCTTTGAGGAAAATTAGCCTTAAAATCTGAACTATTGCAGTTACCTTATCAACCTCGTATATCGGTTTTTTCTCTTGAGGAAATAGCATGGAGCTTACCAGCTAGATGCGTGGTATTTTTACCAGAACAAATTGTTTGATGCGCATGGTAACAATCGCACCTACAGCTTTAGCGACACTTAGTTCTAAGACACTATACGCTTTTTTACAAGGATATTCTGTAAGGGCTGCCCTTTACATAAAACGGCCTCAAAGTGGATGGTTTTTGCTGGTCACAGATGATGGCGCAGAACGCAAGCGATCCCAGGCGCAGTGAGCTTGAATCAGTGACCCCAAAACGTTTTCCGCTGTCAATTGTCTGCATACAATGTTGCCTACAGATATCACTACTTAGCTGCTTCGTGATTCAATAAAAAAGCAATAAGTGGCTGTCACTCACACTTCAGCAGCTACCACCCTCATGAATAGCCCATCATCTAACGTACAACCTGCACAGAAAAACGAGATGATGAAACAAAAAAGCGACATCTTAGCAGTTTCCTGAAGATTTCACTGTTTTTAAGGCATGTTATTCCTCATGGCGCGTCTTCTTGTGGTACCGCGTACGGTAGGTCAGAACGTGCTATGATGCGCACCTCTCGGGGCGTTGGTTAATGTGTTTTTCCAGCTGCCAGAATATGCAACAGTGCAAGTCGAAGAGCAATCTCAGTTTGCTAAAGCTCGGCTGATATTGATTGCCTCTGTGTCACTGTTTAGATTCCAACCGTCACCAGACAATCATCCACCAGACTAACATTCTGCGCAGAATCGAGGCAAGTCGTACCAATGCTTCTTCAGCGACGAACAGTGTAAGAAAAGCATGGCCCCTCAATACCGAAGGCACAGACGCAGAAGGGCGCACCATGCACACTTATTCTCAGCTGTCATTGACTCCTAATCAGAATAATCCAACCAAACATTGTTGCAAACTGAAAAGATCCTTTAACGATATTTAATGTCGCGTGAGTGTCTTTTGTCATTGCGTTTTCCCAACTATCTGGCTTACTTTCTGTTTATGCGGGAAATTAAGTTTGTAGGTACCCGATGCTGGCAGACAGAGAAGCCTATGTGTAAACTTCCTCGATCTCAGAATATTTTTGTCTGGCCTGAAACAGTTAGTCTCATAAGGGCCAACTGAACAGAAAAACAATTATCAAAAACAGCGGTCATAAAATGCAGGATCAGCGAACACATATTGCAACCAGGAAACTGGTGCAGACACATTGACACAAAAATATGCTTGGGACCAGCAATGCCAGACTTTTTGAGCGGTCGACAAAAAGCTGACGCCTTACAATGGTTCCCCTACAAACATGAAGCAAGCCACTGTTTTTCTAGCCAGAATTTATTACCTTGCTGCAAGGAGCTCACCGACTTTTGACATATGTGTCGAAGAGCTCAGTTATTCCACCAGACGGCTGAGTGGCTGGCAGAATTCAATGAAACCGTGCCGCCATAGATTTGAAGAGCAAGCAGTACTGTAGCGGCGCCATGCTTCGATTGGCTCAAAAGATAAACAGCTCCTTAAGTTGGGCGCAACCAAGAATACCAGAGTAAAACTACTGGGTCGAAGAACGCACAACCTGATGCAGAAACAACAAAAGCCAGAAGCATATTTCTGTGGCATGCATAGACGAAATCATCTACACGCCTAAGCAGTGAGAGCCGGACACACAAGAGGGTAATGTCAAAACCTGTGTTTCTGAAGAAGACCCTCAAGCCTAAAAGCCCCAGCTGCGCGTTTTCAATAGCTGAACTCTCCAAGCGCCTGTAATCTACGAAGAAGCCATGAAAAAGGAAAACGGCATGGCTTAATGAAGGGAACAAACCTGCAAATATTTACGAAAAGAAGAGAATCACACAGTTAGCCTCAGAGGCCAAACGCCGCAGCCAACTTATACGAAGAAATTTGGTTTGACGTGCTCTCTTTGCATTTTGAAAACGTAGCACTGGAAATACGCAGTCCTATCTCAACAGCGAAAAAACGTTCAACTTGCAGAGACTAACCGGCCTTCAATCCGACACCCTTTTCTGAAGCGTGCACGCAAACGTTTGCCACTTGTTTCAGGGCAAAACGTCGGAAAACGCACTTCCTAGAAATTTAGATGCAGCTGGTGGAGGGGTCTAGAGTGGGTTACAAGTCACCTCTTCGTGCTTTCTGAGTGCCGAACAGCACTTGGCTTCGATCCGGTTTGCACGAGCTACAAATACGACGGGCGTGTGACCTCTTGCACTGAAACATTCCGCAAATTTTTATGCTGCTCACAAACTGCTCTTGCCAGATGTCGTCGAAACGTGGCTCCTCTATAAACCATGCAAGCCAGCAAGGGCAATTAAGCGTGGAAAGCTGCCACGTAACTTTTCTGTAATCCAGCATTACCAAAGTGCCGATAGGCAACAATCCCGACGCGAAATCACAAGTTAGGAGTTGTTTTGAAGAGAAAAATAGGCTTCCTGCCGAGGCTTCAATTGTTGCCATAGGCCTTTCTATATATACAGCGAATATCTAAATGACCAGGATTGGCTTTGTCCACTCCGTCGCTGTTTAACGAGAAAAAGGTTCACCTAACAAATGTTTTGAAGCACTTGCAAATCCATGTGTGGGGGCTCACCAATATGCCTCTAGAACTCACACCCTTGGACGGAAATAGCAATGGGGAAGCCCGTTACTTCTTGAATCACTCTTGGTGCTGCACTGCTTCATCCAAAGTGCATCTGCAGTATATTCAAGACATCTCGTTAGATAAATCTTTGGGATGAAATAGGAAATCCATCAAAGCACGGTTATGCTAGATACACCGCGTTCATATCGTTTGCGACAAGCACCTTCATTATAATAATACAAAACGCATAAATGAAGCGGTTGAATTTTGAATGCGTGTCCGTAAAAACAATGGACACGCATTCTAAATTCAACCGCTTCATTTATGCTTCCTTGGGAAATGGAAAAAATGCATTCATTGGCATTCATCCTGGTGCACGTACTTCCTGATCATCATGCGGGTCATTGAGGTGCAACGCTTCGCTTTCCTGACAACTGACACTTGAAATCGGCACAATGTCAGACGCATTTTGCGCCTTACCGTGGTATTCTCAGGGCTCCAGCACGTTTAGCCTTCGGTGTGACTGCTGCATGAATCATACTTTCTTGTGACCAAGTAAGTCTCCTGGTGGCCAAGACACTAAAAACTTGGCAGAAACGTTCAAAGAATTGCCAGAATCGCACAGCAAAGCTCAGACAAAAGCTGAGCTCGTGCTGACCAACGGCCACTCATCTGCTACAAGCAACACTGCAGGGGGAAGACGGACAGACTGTACTGCCGTCGACAAACCACTAGTACTCCTCACCTGCGCAGAAACGTCTTGCTGTGCGAAAGGCTCACCGCCTGCAACGCCGCTTAGTTACATATTCTTTATCGTAATGGGCAATATCAAGAACACCGCGCGATAGCAGTATCAATTAGCTCAAAGCAGCATGACCCAAATGCTGCTTGGGTATCCTAAATCCTGGAACCCAGGAGCCTCACCAAGACCTGCACTGCCCGAAACTGCAACTTGTCAATCAAACGTACGTACCGTTTCATCCCATTTCTCAACACGATATCATGACGATAGGGGCCAATAAGTGCGTTCTGGCGTGTTCCTTCCCAACAGACACTATTGCTGACAAACAATACTTTTCTAATCACCATGTATACAGTGGCAAATGCCGTACAAACTGATATGGAGCCAATGAATCAAACAGCATTATGGTTGTGAATGTCTGGGGAGCATCTGCAATCCTCGGAGAACACCTATAGAAGTGGCCACAAAATGAAAAGTCAGCAAACTCCCAAGGCCATTTCAGAACATTCTTCGTCGTCACCTGTACACGTGGACGCAAGCGGCATGATAAATATGTGTAGCTCGTACACTGGCCGTTTAGTGGTTTGTAAAATACGATACGCACTTCCTACAGTGCATTAAAAATCAAAACCCTCACTACCGGAGAAACTTAAATGACGCGAGTCATGGTTTCATGCATTACACGTTGGTTATTTCACGTACCAACTGGCCAAGAACGCTTTAAGTCCCTAGGAAACTGATGTTTTTTGGGTGCAGCATCGATGCGTTTGATAGGTGCGAGCGCTCTGCAGTCTAATGCGCCTATTGCATACCTTTCACGATAATGTGCCGCAGGGGTTTGATGCGTATCACTTACAACGCAGCACTGCAGAAAAAGTTCTTGGCACACAACCCTCTGAAGATTCTTAATACGCACAATCTAGAAAACCACTCCAATAGGGCAGCACTTGGATGCTATGGTGAACATCAGCTGCAGCAGTCTGCTGCACTGCATGAAAGCCAGAAATGGCACTGCAAGAATCATGACAAAAACAGCGCATACTCCTGCTGCTCAAAGCGCATCATTTTAGTGAAGCTCTACATAGAAATGACCCCCACGCTCTTTCGCGCGACAGTGGCACTACACGGTTTGACTTGGAAAGTAAGCAAGTCCGAATAATCACATCCCAAAGTCATAATCCACTGTACGGCATACTTTCTTGTAGTAACCCAATAACCCAATGCATAAAATCTAACGGACTGCAGCTAGAACTGTTCGTCAAATTTGTGTGTTGTTCGTGGAATAAGCACTGGGCCGATTGTTCTTAAACCCTGAGTGTGCGACGGGAAATATCTTAAGAGAATCCCGAACGCGTGGACCTCGCGAAGTCCAGGGTCACATACCTTCTATTGTTTTATGATAGTCATGAGTGGCAACAAACTGCTCAGCACGCCGTGAGAAGCCTGGCGCTGACCCTAGAACCGAATGATTTCTCCAACACACATGATATGGCGCATTTGCTCTTGCGAGATTAAGCATGTCAGCAGCACTCACGCGCTACCAAATAAAGTAAAATCCGCATGAGGAAATGATTCGGACACCTGTTGCCTGCCTAGTGTTTCCATATATGGATCACGGATCCTGTAAGGAATACGGTGAAAACTAAACATGCCTGCTCGCAATACACCTGAAAATAAGACCTTTTCATATTCGAACCTCTGCTGAGTAATGATTCATTTACCTGCTCTCCCCACTGCACGCCAAATAAGCATCGCGAAATGGATATCATGCATCCGTGATTTGTCTATATACACAGCTGCAAAATAAATATGGGTCCTGAGCAATCAGACAGCTGCGCCCCACGCTGAACTGTTAGATGTTACGCTGGCTAGCGCGGTCTAAAAATTCAATACTTTTGCAAAGAAACAGCACGCTGGCGAGCCAATACGCTTTCAAACGAAACGGACTCGGACAGTTCGAGACAACATGGCATGCGTCCAAATAACTTTCTCCTCTTCCTTGCCCATGCTCAGAACCAGCGCTGTACGGCGAAGTGAAGCAGCAAACAAGCGTAAGCTTGTACAGAGCGCACCTCGCTGATTGTTGACCTTGTTGAGGAAAGGAAAACTGCAAGTGTAAAATATATTAACTCGCTGTCCAAAACCGCCAGAACTGTTTTTTCGAGCACGCGAAAAGCATGCATGATGCATAGAGAAAGCAGAATCGACGACAGTCGCGTTTGCGTACAGACGACTGCTTTAGCCTCTGGGTGACACCACAACGCAAACAAAAATGGCATCTTAGAAGAACCAGTAACGACGCTCGGCAACAAGCGACCAGTGTCTTACTGAACTAACAAAAATTTCTAGACAAATACCACATACTTGTCAGTATCGGTTCATAATGAACCAACAATGTCAACTGCGGAACTGCCTGCAGCCCCCTTAAAGGAAGTCACAAACTGCAATTTGAAAGCAAAGCCCAGAACATGATACAAACGTGATGCACAAGCTCCCTTAACAAACTCCGCCTTTCTAGCTGCAACTAAACAGCGCAACAAGGTCAGCATTAGCCTCTGTTGCTCACTGCCTGTGTATCATGAAAGACAACAAACAACAGCAACGCGAAAACTCAAGTACACTCCAAAGTCCAAGCGTCTTCCTCTCAATAGATGCAACCCGCAAACGCTAGGAATGAACAACAAAAATGCGAAACGGTACGGCCCAAAAAACATAATGATTCTCAACGATTTTTTACAAAAATAACACGACAACAGAAAGCAAAAGATGCAACGCACAGCCTTCGCAGTTTTGAAACGCAGCACGGCTGAATGAGCAATTCCGCTCAAAAAGGAAAAGCAACATTACCCTGCAAGTGTTAGCTGGCCTTTAAATGCAACTTCACATTCTCAGGTGCACATAAAAAAGTATTCGCGCTCGCTCTGGCATGGAACCTCCAGAAACGGACCTTCTAAAAATCAAAAAATATATCAGGGTGAGACGCCCATAATACCCAAGAAATGTTTCTTGTGTGAAGGGAAACTGACGCGACCTTTTTTCACATAATTTTTGTCGCACTCGCTCATCTACTTGTTTTGTGTGCAGAAACGTTCGCGTCTCGAAAAGCTACTCATCAAGCGACTAACCGTGCTGCTGGCGACACACCATGAATGACGATACGACTGCGAGAAGAGCATGTTTGATCTTGCAGTTTTCTAGATCCGTCGACTCAAGCAAAAACTAGATGATCATGCACAGCAATGAAAGAAAGCTAAATTTGAAACCCCTGAAATACTCTCGCAGAAGACATAGTGGCAGGAAAATGAGCTGCAATACGTAGAAAGGATGTGCTTTCAGCTTTTCCTACACGAATAGCACACACGCATAAATAGCGCCGATTTCATGCTGGCATATCTTTTATCTTCAACGGTCAGAACAACATCACAAGTGCGTGCGATGACACGTAGTGCACAACATTTCCTAGATAAAAATTTTAATGAAATGAAGACCTCAACTTGCATAGCAACAGCTCAAGAGTTTAAGCCACTGATGAGCTGCATCACGAATACATTTCACCCCCTGACTTCTGCCAAGCAGAAGGCCTATGCATAAGTTGTGCTTTGTAACGGACTTCCTATGCATAAAACAACGCTGGGTAACAGATCACTGCTGCTGCACTGCAGTTAAGCAACAATCCTAGTGGACGCACGCCATCTGTTGAATCCTTCAAACTTTCACAAGGACAAGACAGACAATCCGCACTAAAAAGAGATTTTGGGTCATAAGGTATCCACAAATATGTCTTGGTTGCCCATCACTCTCTCTCATAGCACATTGAGGCGCAGCTGCTTTCTGCATGCTGAGGGAACAAAGGAGCGTGCAGACAGTAGCCTGCAGGCGACATAGAGTCCTCAACCCTATAGTAAGCAAAACTTAATGAAGTCACAAAGTTTCCTCGCGCCACAAGCTAGAGCAGCAACAAAACATCACTTTCATTGACACGTTATCCCGATAGGCAGCGCATCTAAAATGCAGCAGATTTTAAATGACGGGGAACCAATCTTACTAAAGTATATCACAGGTCATACGCTGGTGTCTTGTAACCTGCGTCCGTCTCCATTCCATACAAAGTTCCCCAGGTGCAAAAATATGCGGAAGCCAGAACATGAGTGGCAGTATGCCGCCACCAGTTTGAGGCGTCTCTCCAGGACTTGACCACGAAAAATAGCTGAACCTATCTTATTACAAGCCTCTAGGCATAGCCTCAAACTTTCACGCCTTGTATTGCACAGAGCAGGTCATCTGCGAGCAGCGACTAAATGCGAGCAAGACCAAAGTTTAGGCTAGGGAGTACCGTAAAACAGCCGATACTGAAACACTGTGATCTGAGTTTGTTATGTGGAAACGAAGCTGTCTTCGAACTCACTGTCTCAAGCTGAAGGCATTTTCAGGTTTAGCCACCTACAAAAATCAATAAGCCAGAGCCACAGCTGGCGGCCCGGTGTATTGTGTTAGCAGCGGCAGGCGGGAAACACGAAGAACTAGCTTATACCAGCGACATACGATCTTAAAGCAGATAATTCCCATGAGCATACAGCTAGGAAGCACCCATCAGTAACAAAGTACTACTGTGTGCGCGCAGGTTGAAGTGCATTATTCGGAAAGTATGCATCGCTTTTTAACCCGCTGGTGTAATTACCTGACAGCATCACCCCACGTTTGGAAATACGCCACTGCGGGTATACCTGATGTACGTCTATTTCAAGGCATTGTGAACTGACGAAATCGCCATTCGGCAAAGATATATAAAAGCTTTGTTTTTGCCTAACAGACCTTCAGCAGAAGCAGTGATGAAATAACATATGCATTCACGAATACTATGCCATATAAATTTGCGAAAGCAAATTCGACAATCCAAAGACACTACTCTTAAATATATAGTGGCGCTCCAGAGGGCGTCGTCTGGGACCATGTAGTACTCATTGACATGCAATCTCCTCATTTTCTATAAGAAAAGCTCTCGCACAGCGGATGGTATTACCTACAATCCGTAAGGCTCACCCACTAGTAACATAACAGTGTAGTCTTTTATCGACACATCCTAACCAAAAGGAACTCGCAGATGGCGCTGCTTTTGTCTAAGTAAGGCACTGAAGTCTGGAACTGTTTTTTTGCTTTTAGAATTAAATTACTATTTCGAGCAACAACAGATAACTATTTCAAGCACTACTACGTTTAAAGCCCGATTCAATAAAACTAACTGACACGATGTCTGAAGCAGCGCTGAAATTTTCCTTGAGGAAAAAAGCACAGTCTAGATCCGCTGGGCCACAGAGCGACAAAAAGACCAAATTCTGCATCATAAGTTTTGACCCAGTCAATTATAACGTGCACAGCAGGACTTTGTGTAGAGCTCTCTTGAAACAAGCAACTGTGAATATAGCGACCCACGGCGGCGCGCCCTTTAAAACGTCTTGCTGCCGCTCGCCCTGCTTAAAGAACTGCCGCTTCACCTACCGTCATCTGTCCCAAATTACTTATGAAAACAGACCAAATGTCCGGCATCGGTAGACGCTGAAGTGGAGACCTAGCATGACATCTTCACTCTGTGGATTTTTGTTTGGTGAACGTTTTGTGAACTTCACGTTATTCGGTTTGGCTGCACAGCCGTTGCTTGGAAATTCCAAAGCAAAAACGAGGTGCAAGAGCAGCAGCAGCAGCAAAAGCAACAGAGCAGTCTTTAGTAATAACCAGCACTGAACGGCTAACGCGACGTCAGCTACGTTTTTTGCCACGCCGCATCGTGTCATGGCAAATACTTGATAAGATCAGATGTATCGGCATGTCAAGAGTAAATAATTTCGTTGGACACTCGCTTTCTCATATTCTCAACGCTTTAAAGATAAGCGCCATTGCATGCAGTCGTAGAGTCTTAAGTACGGAGTCTCTGGCGTCACTAGGTAGGCATCTGGAATGTTAGCACTTTTGCAGATAACACGTAGCGAATGCGACTTGAATTACAACACATAATGTTGATTCCGAAAACCTGGGGAACAGGCCCACCTCACAACTGTATGTAGAAGAGCAACTATTCCTGCCTCTGCGGCTTATATGGCCAAATAATGCATCATAAATTTTGACGCAGTCACTTGTAAGGTGCACAGTAGAACGCTATCATCAAAAATGCCGTTGTGTAGAGCTCTCTTGAAACAAACAACTGTGAATATAGCGACCCACGGCAGCGTCCCCTTTAAAAAGTCTTGCTGCCGCTCTCACTGCTTAAGGAACTGCTACTTCGGCTACTGTCACTTCTTCAAAATTACTCTGAAAGCAGACCAAATCTCCGGCATCGGTAGACGCTGAAGTGGAGGACTAGCATGACATTTTCAACCTGTGGATTTTTATTTGGTTGGGGTTTTGTGAACTTCGTTATTCCGTTTGGCTGTGCAGCCGTTGCTTGGAAATTCCAAAGCAAAAACGAGGTGCAAGAGCAGCAGCAGCAGCAAACGCAACAGAGCAGTCTTTAGTAATAACCAGCACTGAACGGCTAACGCGACGTCAGCTACGTTTTTTGCCACGCCGCATCGTGTCACGGCAAATATTTGATAAAATCAGCTGTATCGGCATGTCGAGAGTAAATGAGTTCGTTCGACACCCGCTTTTCCTATATTCTCAACGCTTTAAAGATAAGTGTCATGATAGGTACGATTCTGTGCAAGTACATCATAGTTGGATGATGTGAAGGCGGTAGGTGGAAGTCATAAAGATGAGACCTTAAAACGTCAGGGTCCCGTCAGGGTCCGCGAATCTGCACTCGACGCTATGAGGTCCTCGTTGCTGTCCCCCGGCTTGATGCCTCATGCGGATGAGGCTTCCGTGAATTTGATGCTCTTGAAGGGTTGGCAACGCAGTTGCAAGCAGGGCGCGGTTTTTCTTCGAGACGCACATTTTGTGCAAGAGCACAATTGTTTTGCATTCCTGCAATTGCAGCCCACACGCAGGTAGAACGATCATGTCGCGAAGATTGGCATTCGTGACGTAATCTCCATCACACAGGCCCTGGTTCCTAGCTTTGAGTCAGTGTATGTGGTGCCGAGCTTTGCACTGTATCTGGAATACTTCTCAACCCAGACAAGCCCTAATGCGAAACTTGCATTTACTGACGGCGGGATGAGACGTTCTTGGGGAGGCGCAGACTGTGTGTGACAAGCAATGAGTTGCACACCTTGTGTAACCCTCATCACGGTAACTAGGTGAGCGTGTTTTCCCGATGTTAGTAGTAAAGCGCAGCACAAAAGTGGACTTTCCCTGCGCAGTTTGATAAATGCGCGTGAAATGATTTGTATGGAGCACTTCTACGCTGGTTCTGCCTGAATACGCACTGGCGGTATACACCCTGCTTGGGCCAGGCACACGGCATGGACATCCGCCCTCCATGGCACACGGCTAGATCAAGTTGCACCAAAGTACTAATGCATGGTTGCTGTCTGTACTTGCTCGTTTTTGCAAGATGTACAAGGGCAGCGATGGTCACTTCGTGCGGAGATCATCATGGCACGATCTTTGTTCCCCTACGCTACTGCTCTGCGAATATGCATATGTGTTTACAGTGCTCTTTTAGCGTCGTGGAAAACACTTACATTCTTTCATGCCATGAAGAGGCACGTGACAATATATTGCTTACTCACTTGCCGCGTCATCGGAATGTCAGCAACACAAACATCAGCGGCAATGAGGCGTAAGCGATTCCACACAACAGGCGTCGCTTCATTGTTACTCACGCTTGGACACGGTCTAGCCCACGTCTTTGAGCAATCTTCAGTACAGTTCTCTGGCGTGTTGAGCACTTCGATGCTTGTTCTTTTGGGGATTTTATTTGGCGTTTGCAGTTTTGTAGGGTGTTCGCCGTGCGAAACTGCCGCTCGACGGCGGCGGATTGAGACTTGGGTTCAAATCTTTTGAACAATTCACCGGAGTCGTCACATGTATTTGCCCAAGAAGGCGTAGCACTAGAGGTATCCTTCGAACCATTCGGCGATAGTCAGGGCGGTTCTATGTTGTTGAGTGCGTCCATGTCCTGTGCCTGTCTCAGTAGCCACAACAGCTGCCTTCCTCTTGTTGTGTTGTTGGTGTTTAGAATTCCGCCCACAGGGCGAGAGCTTCCGCAGTGCGTACTGAAATGCGGGAGGACCTCCGTTCTTGTTGAGACACAGTTTCATTAATCTGCCTTGCTTCCGTGCTGTCCAGGCTGTACGTGGCCTGGCGACGGAACGCGTGTTTCTGAAGACTACTGGAGCATGATGCTCAGTTGTGTTAGTTTTCGAAGCTCGATTTCACATTTTACGTTCTTCCGTTTGCGAAGAAGAAGCATGCTTCTGCTCGTTAAATTCGGGGACGTTTCCAGTGGCTGATGCAACTGTTTATGCCAATTTCAGGGTTCAATGGCTTTTAAACCGAGCACTTAGCGGTTTCGTCGTTTCTTTTTCATGTAAGGATCCATCTAGTGCCTCGTGCGCCACGCTCAAACCCTGTCTAATGTTCTGTGCGCGGTATCGTTTGCATTGCTTGTATTGTGTGGGAAAGCTCTGTCTCTGTCACATTGCGGTTGGCTTTTTGCGTATTGCCGAGGCCGGTAAACCAGCAGATCTAGGCTTTAGGTTTGTACCGCTGCTTTGTTTAGAGCCTGCCGAGTGCTGGGTTTTCATTGAGGACCCGCAACATTTGTTGTGGTCTGCTGCTCACACCCAGTTGTTGAGGAGGCTCTGATTGTTTTCCGAAAAGTTTATTTATTTGCCAACGTGCAGTGTATGCGTCAAGAATGCCATAACTCGTTGGCCTGCCAAACCTATAAGGGAACGGACGACACCTATTAGCGCAGTCTTGGGAATTACCCCGAAACATGATTCACTCTCTGGATGTTTGGGTCTGCTTGCAGATCTTTGATCTACTTGTCAAGTGCATGCTAGCCATAGTGTTAGGAGCAACAGCCTACTCTTGGTCGTCGTAAGGGCGACGCCACCTATGCTGCTTCGTGTTTTTTCGATAGCTGTAGAATCATGGCTTCAAGAGGCGCTGTATATGAATATGAGGGTTCGAGATATTTGTTGCGCGCCGAAATGCAGGCTGTACGTAGCACAAGATTATTGTTCATGCTTTGTTTTGCTGTTTAAGGCATTCGAGGGAGGTCGGCACTCATACTGTGGGTATCTGTGCTGCGCCACTTTTGGCTTTGTTTTCTGCTCTGTGTTGTTTACCGCAGGGCTCATTTTTTTGTGCACTCGGGTGCTTCGGTGTTTATTGCTAGGTCGTCGTCTTACTTAGATAATAGCACGTGATTTTTCTCGAAATCAGAACGCTACGCTTTCGCGCTGCACACCAGTGTAAAGTGGTAGGAAGTGTGGATTACGATAACGAAGTTGCTGCGAGTGCGTCTTGAAGTGATCTTGTTTTGTTAATTGGTTAGGATGTTGAACAGTAGAACTCCGCTTTGATGGCGCGATGTGCATTAAGGATTGATCGTCAAGTTTTTTTGGTGTCTCTCAGCGATAGAGACCTCTCTCTTGGGAGTGGATTTTGATGTGCATCCATGTTATATTGTCCAGGGAGGTTCTTTTGAATGAAATGTAGAGCTGTCAACGACTGTCTGCCTGCAAGTTGAAATGTTCCTTGTAGGCAATGGGCGTTGCCTTGAAAGGCCTCATGAGAGCTATGCTGTATGCGCATGGCTGTGATTTCCATTATGTTTTTATTTGGGAGGTCCAACGTTGAGAGTTTACAGACTCCGAACGTTTGTGAATATGCATTGCTGCCACCGGCAGGGTATATGCAGGAACTTTAGGAAATATTTTTTGAGCCTACATGCAGCCTGTCAGTTGCACAGAATATCTCCCCACGCGTGTTTGGCACCTTTGTTCTTTGGAGGGCAATCGGCGTTCGCCTTCTAGATTTGCTGAGTGTTCTAAAATATGCGTTGCTTCCTTTACACACGCTGCGTGCGGTGGACAGAGATTTCGTTGCCGTGGTTGTCCCTGTTCCCACGTCCTTCGTCTTACCACCGTGCGGAGTAGAGGCATTTTGTGGTACTTGGGATAGACATTTTATTTTGGTTGGGCTTGTGATGACCTGTTAAATGTATAGGAATTCGTTCTAGAGGCGCAGTGCACATTTGTACTATATTCAGGCCATCGTGCACCGGCTTTCGAGTGCCATCCGCTTGCTTGTATACTAGCATCGCGGTCCCAGTGTGGATTGATTTCACAATATCCAGGATGTGTGTAACTTGTGAAATTCTGAACAAAGAAGTGTGGTTTATTAGCTTATGTTACGCTTCGATTAAGCAGTCGAACTATTGCCGTCCGGTCCAGCTCTGAAGTAGCTGTCCTGTCGATGCAGGTCAGCGGGTACAGCGCTACGATTCGACAGAATGCCCGGTAAACACTGAGTTGGCAGCAACACGTCAACATTTTACTTAACAGCTGTTATTCCACAGATGCCGCATTGCTCCAACAAAACACCGGAGCTCCCGTTATCTTGTACAGTTTCGAGGGAGGCGCTCACTGTGGACTTTGACTAACGGTCATAGCTCTCGCCTTAACCAGCAATTTATTTTCGTCTCGCATTATGCAGGACGTACGTAATAATGGGAAATTTCGATTTAACCATTTTTATCATCCAGTGGCTGATTCGTGCTTAGTCTTTGGAAGCCTTGCGCTGCTCCTAGCTAGCATGTGACGATATCCACTACATGGCTTGGAAATGGTCTTTGTTAGTCGCCAACTAAGAGGATGATGGCACTAACGAACGCACGGAGATTGCCCTGTATCCGGACGCCGACAGTCTACCGATAGCGTTTTGTGGCTTTGGTGGTATTGATCAAGAAGTGATTCTTAGCTGTGCTGAATGTGTGCTCAGTTGTACCGGCATGCTTTGCTTTGGCGATTCACAGCCAGCCACGTTGATGTATGCGGTGGTGTTGATGCTCGTCAAGAAGTGAGTTTCGTTTGTGATCAGTGCATATGTGGCGGCTCCTAGATGCTTTGCCTCGGCGACTGGCAACCTGCGAGGCATTTGAAGTATTTCGTAGGGCGATTTGTGCTTTCTGCTGCCACAAGGTGAAGGTTGGAATTCATTTGTGTGATCTGCAGAACGTTTCAGTAGCATCGCGCCACACTCTGGAATGTGCAGACTGACGCAAATGGCACAGACTCTGCCTGCTACGGTTGCGAAGCTTTGCCTTCGGCTCACTTTGTCTGGTATGTTTTGCGTAATATTTGGTTACAGCACGGCTGCATCTCCGTTGTGCTATCGCTTGGATGTTTGTTGCTTTTACGTTGCAGGACGTATGCATAGCGTGCTGTGCTAGAGCGCACAGAGCAACGGCGCATGCATGGCGCATGAGTGTTTGACGTTGCGCAAACGAGAGCGCGGATTGCCATATTAGAGGTGGAAAACCATCTTTGACAACTGTGCGTTGTGAGTTTATGCTTTGGTAGTGGCCCGTGTACCATTGTAGTCTCAGCACTATTCAAGAGTGAGTGACATTCAAGAATGCCGCCAGATAATCTTTTTGCATCTTTTTGCACCAATTATCGTGCTGCTTACTGAAGTCTTACAAAAGGGGTGATGCTCGTTGGAGCTGCTTTGTTGGCTTGTTGTGTTGTACCTTCAGTAGATAATTGTGCTCAGTGTGAGGAAGTATTTTGATGCTCGTGCATTGCGGTTTGTTGAGCGTTGTGAGAGTCGGACAGCAGCACTGGCCCGCGACCGGATTCAAGCTGAGCTGAACGTAAAGGGTTTCCTGTGCATACTATCGCTGTGGAGAAAATGTTTTGGCACTTGCCCTAATATGCGTTTGTGGAGGAAGTGGGGACATGCATAACGGATGAGAACAGCGCCCAGTAGATTGGGCTGCGGTTCTGGCACAGGCCACTGCATCTTCTAACCACAGTCTGTGTCGCCAAGTGGGCGGCGGCTGTATTTTAACCTTGCAGAAAGTAGGCACGACATGCTGTGTGAGGGAGGTGGAGCAGCGAATTGCGGTTGAATTGTGGGCGTCTCACATCGCGGCAACAAGAGTGCATGCCGTTTTGGTTGCTTTTTGTGCTTGTGTCAGCTTCACGCTTTTGGGAGAAACGTCGTTACTGATTGCGTCTTTCGGTGCGTGCCTCTGCGGCGGCTTGGAAGTCGTACAGAGCTGCGACATGCAAGCAGTGAGGTGCACTTTCCTAGGTGTGGCTGCTGTGGGTGAGTGAATATGTGTGGTGACATGTGTGAATATCTCGCTTTGGTACTCAGATATCGGGAGTTAGGTTTGGTGTTCTGTGCACAAGTGCTGTAAAAAATTGGTTTGTGCTGAAAGTTTGGTACTGGATGGTCGGCGGGCCGTGGTGTTTGACATGCTGTGGATTTCTGAGTAAAGAGGCGAATGCCAGCGATATGTGATTGCCTTACAAAACTACGTAGACTGTGAGTCGTGGAGAATGTGCCACTGGCGGCAATGCTGCGGCGTGTTGCTCTGAGGGGCACTCGTGAAGCAGAGAAAACTTCCGCCTGGTTGATGAGATCGCCGTCGTGTTTCTGCTGCTAGTCTGGAAATGTCGCTTTGTAGCCGGATTGCACGAGAGCGGTTAAGGGACTTTTGGTCCTACGTTGCAGGAAGTGAGGGGAACTTGCAGGGGTGGTGAGGTAGAGCACGATGCGTGCGTGGCACATGATAATTCCATCATCGCGCTACCGACGTTGTGTCGGTAGCGCGATGATGGTGTTGTGGATTGGCCTAGCTGAGTCGTGTTTTCGTGGCGGCTTGGAAAGAGCTACTGTATATTTGCCCGTTTAAGTTTGCGCCACTGTACATTTGTGACGGTGCTGAGGACTGTGAGCAGCTGCTACATCTAGCTAGTGAGCTGCATACACGTTCTTGTGGAAGACACAGTGAAAATGTGTATTCTGACGCGCGAACAGCGATTTCTTTGCCGGAACATTAGGCAGTAGCCCTGGTGTTTCTGCATCGGTGTTGTGAGGATTAGAAAGAATTTGGCCCCAAGGAGTTGGTAGCTTGGAAGGTACGTTTGCTGCTGATACCATGACTGTTTTCCTGTCTGTGCTGGCGGCCTGCTTCTTGCTGACGTAGCGTGCTGTTGCCTAACGGATATCGCCAATCCAGACACTATTTCGTGCCCATGCCGATGCATTCGTGGCTTACAGTGGTGCTATGGGATGTAACGCGTCGCACGAATGGGGTTGACTGCTTCGGTGTTCTTCTTTTCCCCGCTTGTAAGGCGGATGGTAGGAGCATGCTTCTCAGCTGCTCGGGAGCGCATACCAACCTTTTGACGAAATAATTTCCTCGCTCAATATCTTTTGCACACAAGGGAGTACGCTCTTTCCAAGAACGTTTCTCCATAGCTGCCTACCGATAATGTATCAGTGCTGCGGACAAAGAGTTAGCCGAATAGCGCTGCAGTTACTCTTAGAGTGTAGAGAAGTTAATAAAACAGAAGAACCGTTCCGCATGTGTGCGCAAAACTGGGTAGTTCATTGGTTTCAACGAGATGCAGATGCGTTGCTCAGTAGAATTCACGCCAGGATCGACCCAATCTAGGAGAGCATGCGGCGGTGCAAAACGGGGCCTTTTTGTTTGCCGTGGAACAAAATATCTTGCATCATTCCCAAGAGTCATATCGTATGAACGTGTGCTGGAGAATTGTTCAGCGTTGCGCTTTTGAGCGACGCTTTTCGGGCTGAGCAAGGCCTAAAGCCGAAATTCACGTAACATTTGAAGCTCAAAAGTGCGTGGGAAGTGGTCCTCATCTTGGTTAGAAGAGCACATGTCACCGGAATATTCGTTAGTGGCGAAAAATTACATGGAGTTACCCAGAATGATAGGTACGATTCTGTGCAAGTACATCATAGTTGGATGATGTGAAGGCGGTAGGTGGAAGTCATAAAGATGAGACCTTAAAACGTCAGGGTCCCGTCAGGGTCCGCGAATCTGCACTCGACGCTATGAGGTCCTCGTTGCTGTCCCCCGGCTTGATGCCTCATGCGGATGAGGCTTCCGTGAATTTGATGCTCTTGAAGGGTTGGCAACGCAGTTGCAAGCAGGGCGCGGTTTTTCTTCGAGACGCACATTTTGTGCAAGAGCACAATTGTTTTGCATTCCTGCAATTGCAGCCCACACGCAGGTAGAACGATCATGTCGCGAAGATTGGCATTCGTGACGTAATCTCCATCACACAGGCCCTGGTTCCTAGCTTTGAGTCAGTGTATGTGGTGCCGAGCTTTGCACTGTATCTGGAATACTTCTCAACCCAGACAAGCCCTAATGCGAAACTTGCATTTACTGACGGCGGGATGAGACGTTCTTGGGGAGGCGCAGACTGTGTGTGACAAGCAATGAGTTGCACACCTTGTGTAACCCTCATCACGGTAACTAGGTGAGCGTGTTTTCCCGATGTTAGTAGTAAAGCGCAGCACAAAAGTGGACTTTCCCTGCGCAGTTTGATAAATGCGCGTGAAATGATTTGTATGGAGCACTTCTACGCTGGTTCTGCCTGAATACGCACTGGCGGTATACACCCTGCTTGGGCCAGGCACACGGCATGGACATCCGCCCTCCATGGCACACGGCTAGATCAAGTTGCACCAAAGTACTAATGCATGGTTGCTGTCTGTACTTGCTCGTTTTTGCAAGATGTACAAGGGCAGCGATGGTTACTTCGTGCGGAGATCATGGCACGATCTTTGTTCCCCTACGCTACTGCTCTGCGAATATGCATATGTGTTTACAGTGCTCTTTTAGCGTCGTGGAAAACACTTACATTCTTTCATGCCATGAAGAGGCACGTGACAATATATTGCTTACTCACTTGCCGCGTCATCGGAATGTCAGCAACACAAACATCAGCGGCAATGAGGCGTAAGCGATTCCACACAACAGGCGTCGCTTCATTGTTACTCACGCTTGGACACGGTCTAGCCCACGTCTTTGAGCAATCTTCAGTACAGTTCTCTGGCGTGTTGAGCACTTCGATGCTTGTTCTTTTGGGGATTTTATTTGGCGTTTGCAGTTTTGTAGGGTGTTCGCCGTGCGAAACTGCCGCTCGACGGCGGCGGATTGAGACTTGGGTTCAAATCTTTTGAACGATTCACCGGAGTCGTCACATGTATTTGCCCAAGAAGGCGTAGCACTAGAGGTATCCTTCGAACCATTCGGCAATAGTCAGGGCGGTTCTATGTTGTTGAGTGCGTCCATGTCCTGTGCCTGTCTCAGTAGCCACAACAGCTGCCTTCCTCTTGTTGTGTTGTTGGTGTTTAGAATTCCGCCCACAGGGCGAGAGCTTCCGCAGTGCGTACTGAAATGCGGGAGGACCTCCGTTCTTGTTGAGACACAGTTTCATTAATCTGCCTTGCTTCCGTGCTGTCCAGGCTGTACGTGGCCTGGCGACGGAACGCGTGTTTCTGAAGACTACTGGAGCATGATGCTCAGTTGTGTTAGTTTTCGAAGCTCGATTTCACATTTTACGTTCTTCCGTTTGCGAAGAAGAAGCATGCTTCTGCTCGTTAAATTCGGGGACGTTTCCAGTGGCTGATGCAACTGTTTATGCCAATTTCAGGGTTCAATGGCTTTTAAACCGAGCACTTAGCGGTTTTGTCGTTTCTTTTTCATGTAAGGATCCATCTAGTGCCTCGTGCGCCACGCTCAAACCCTGTCTAATGTTCTGTGCGCGGTATCGTTTGCATTGCTTGTATTGTGTGGGAAAGCTCTGTCTCTGCCACATTGCGGTTGGCTTTTTGCGTATTGCCGAGGCCGGTAAACCAGCAGATCTAGGCTTTAGGTTTGTACCGCTGCTTTGTTTAGAGCCTGCCGAGTGCTGGGTTTCTGTGAGGACCCGCAACATTTGTTCTGGTCTGCTGCTCACACCCAGTTGTTGAGGAGGCTCTGATTGTTTTCCGAAAAGTTTATTTATTTGCCAACGTGCAGTGTATGCGTCAAGAATGCCATAACTCGTTGGCCTGCCAAACCTATAAGGGAACGGACGACACCTATTAGCGCAGTCTTGGGAATTACCCCGAAACATGATTCACTCTCTGGATGTTTGGGTCTGCTTGCAGATCTTTGATCTACTTGTCAAGTGCATGCTAGCCATAGTGTTAGGAGCAACAGCCTACTCTTGGTCGTCGTAAGGGCGACGCCACCTATGCTGCTTCGTGTTTTTTCGATAGCTGTAGAATCATGGCTTCAAGAGGCGCTGTATATGAATATGAGGGTTCGAGATATTTGTTGCGCGCCGAAATGCAGGCTGTACGTAGCACAAGATTATTGTTCATGCTTTGTTTTGCTGTTTAAGGCATTCGAGGGAGGTCGGCATTCATACTGTGGGTATCTGTGCTGCGCCACTTTTGGCTTTGTTTTCTGCTCTGTGTTGTTTACCGCAGGGCTCATTTTTTTGTGCACTCGGGTGCTTCGGTGTTCATTGCTAGGTCGTCGTCTTACTTAGATAATAGCACGTGATTTTTCTCGAAATCAGAACGCTACGCTTTCGCGCTGCACACCAGTGTAAAGTGGTAGGAAGTGTGGATTACGATAACGAAGTTGCTGCGAGTGCGTCTTGAAGTGATCTTGTTTTGTTAATTGGTTAGGATGTTGAACAGTAGAACTCCGCTTTGATGGCGCGATGTGCATTAAGGATTGATCGTCAAGTTTTTTTGGTGTCTCTCAGCGATAGAGACCTCTCTCTTGGGAGTGGATTTTGATGTGCATCCATGTTATATTGTCCAGGGAGGTTCTTTTGAATGAAATGTAGAGCTGTCAACGACTGTCTGCCTGCAAGTTGAAATGTTCCTTGTAGGCAATGGGCGTTGCCTTGAAAGGCCTCATGAGAGCTATGCTGTATGCGCATGGCTGTGATTTCCATTATGTTTTTATTTGGGAGGTCCAACGTTGAGAGTTTACAGACTCCGAACGTTTGTGAATATGCATTGCTGCCACCGGCAGGGTATATGCAGGAACTTTAGGAAATATTTTTTGAGCCTACATGCAGCCTGTCAGTTGCACAGAATATCTCCCCACGCGTGTTTGGCACCTTTGTTCTTTGGAGGGCAATCGGCGTTCGCCTTCTAGATTTGCTGAGTGTTCTAAAATATGCGTTGCTTCCTTTACACACGCTGCGTGCGGTGGACAGAGATTTCGTTGCCGTGGTTGTCCCTGTTCCCACGTCCTTCGTCTTACCACCGTGCGGAGTAGAGGCATTTTGTGGTACTTGGGATAGACATTTCATTTTGGTTGGGCTTGTGATGACCTGTTAAATGTATAGGAATTCGTTCTAGAGGCGCAGTGCACATTTGTACTATATTCAGGCCATCGTGCACCGGCTTTCGAGTGCCATCCGCTTGCTTGTATACTAGCATCGCGGTCCCAGTGTGGATTGATTTCACGATATCCAGGATGTGTGTAACTTGTGAAATTCTGAACAAAGAAGTGTGGTTTATTAGCTTATGTTACGCTTCGATTAAGCAGTCGAACTATTGCCGTCCGGTCCAGCTCTGAAGTAGCTGTCCTGTCGATGCAGGTCAGCGGGTACAGCGCTACGATTCGACAGAATGCCCGGTAAACACTGAGTTGGCAGCAACACGTCAACATTTTACTTAACAGCTGTTATTCCACAGATGCCGCATTGCTCCAACAAAACACCGGAGCTCCCGTTATCTTGTACAGTTTCGAGGGAGGTGCTCACTGTGGACTTTGACTAACGGTCATAGCTCTCGCCTTAACCAGCAATTTATTTTCGTCTCGCATTATGCAGGACGTACGTAATAATGGGAAATTTCGATTTAACCATTTTTATCATCCAGTGGCTGATTCGTGCTTAGTCTTTGGAAGCCTTGCGCTGCTCCTAGCTAGCATGTGACGATATCCACTACATGGCTTGGAAATGGTCTTTGTTAGTCGCCTAAGAGGATGATGGCACTAACGAACGCACGGAGATTGCCCTGTATCCGGACGCCGACAGTCTACCGATAGCGTTTTGTGGCTTTGGTGGTATTGATCAAGAAGTGATTCTTAGCTGTGCTGAATGTGTGCTTAGCTGTACCGGCATGCTTTGCTTTGGCGATTCACAGCCAGCCACGTTGATGTATGCGGTGGTGTTGATGCTCGTCAAGAAGTGAGTTTCGTTTGTGATCAGTGCATATGTGGCGGCTCCTAGATGCTTTGCCTCGGCGACTGGCAACCTGCGAGGCATTTGAAGTATTTCGTAGGGCGATTTGTGCTTTCTGCTGCCACAAGGTGAAGGTTGGAATTCATTTGTGTGATCTGCAGAACGTTTCAGTAGCATCGCGCCACACTCTGGAATGTGCAGACTGACGCAAATGGCAGACTCTGCCTGCTACGGTTGCGAAGCTTTGCCTTCGGCTCACTTTGTCTGGTATGTTTTGCGTAATATTTGGTTACAGCACGGCTGCATCTCCGTTGTGCTATCGCTTGGATGTTTGTTGCTTTTACGTTGCAGGACGTATGCATAGCGTGCTGTGCTAGAGCGCACAGAGCAACGGCGCATGCATGGCGCATGAGTGTTTGACGTTGCGCAAACGAGAGCGCGGGTTGCCATATTAGAGATGGAAAACTATCTCTGACAACTGTGCGTTGTGGGATTTTGCTTTGGTAGTGGCCCGTGTACCATTGTAGTATCATGCACTATTCAAGAGTGAGTGACATTCAAGAATGCCGCCAGCTCATCTCTTTGCATCTTCCTGCACCAGTTATCGTGCTGCTTACTAATTTCTTACAAAAGGGGTGATGCTCGTTGTAGCTGCTTTGTTGACTTGTTGTGTTGTACCTTCAGTAGATAATTGTGCTCAGTGTGAGGAAGTATTTTGATGCTCGTGCATTGCGGTTTGTTGAGCGTTGTGAGAGTCGGACAGCAGCACTGGCCCGCGACCGGATTCAAGCTGAGCTGAACGTAAAGGGTTTCCTGTGCATACTATCGCTGTGGAGAAAATGTTTTGGCACTTGCCCTAATATGCGTTTGTGGAGGAAGTGGGGACATGCATAACGGATGAGAACAGCGCCCAGTAGATTGGGCTGCGGTTCTGGCACAGGCCACTGCATCTTCTAACCACAGTCTGTGTCGCCAAGTGGGCGGCGGCTGTATTTTAACCTTGCAGAAAGTAGGCATGACATGCTGTGTGAGGGAGGTGGAGCAGCGAATTGCGGTTGAATTGTGGGCGTCTCACATCGCGGCAACAAGAGTGCATGCCGTTTTGGTTGCTTTTTGTGCTTGTGTCAGCTTCACGCTTTTGGGAGAAACGTCGTTACTGATTGCGTCTTTCGGTGCGTGCCTCTGCGGCGGCTTGGAAGTCGTACAGAGCTGCGACATGCAAGCAGTGAGGTGCACTTTCCTAGGTGTGGCTGCTGTGGGTGAGTGAATATGTGCGGCCTACAGTTACCGTGCTGTTACCTTTGTGTGTTATCGACAGCCCGTCAAGTGCAGGGCTAATTGCAGCATGTGTACAGTTCTTGCCGATCTTCTGCACAGTTTAGACACTCCGTAGTGAACATATGATCCCTTGGGATGTGTCTGGTGGATTTCTGAGTAAAGAGGCGAATGCCAGCGATATGTGATTGCCTTACAAAACTACGTAGACTGTGAGTCGTGGAGAATGTGCCACTGTGGCACTGTTTTCCTACGTCCAGCCAAGAAGGACAGACACGCATCAGGCGGTTTCATCGAAATTTGAATAGTGAATTACACCTTTATGCTTTGGTGTGTACTATAGAGTGGAGTTTATGTGTTCGACTCGATAGATGGATTCATGGCGTTCCGCAGGAGGTGCAGCAGTGCCTTTACAAGGGCGTCAGCCTGAGACACGGCATGCTGGGCGGCGTCTGTATCCGTAGAAAGCGAAACTGTTTTGGTCGACTGGAAGCTCAAAGAAACGGTGGTGGCCAGGGTTGCCTCCTGCCAGATTGTGAGAATAAGGAGGCACATAACTGAATGCGCACTCGGTTTATCCCAACGGAAATGGAGTGAATACTCATTAACCTGGTTCACAGGATATTTCAGTGTGTACTCGGCACATCACACGTTGAATATGTCCTGCAAAGCTATAGCCTTCTGGTCGGGTTTTGAGTATAGAATCGAAGCGTTGCACTTGTTACACGTACTGCTCAAGGAGGCGCCACGCTGAAGGAATCCTCCAAACCATTCGGCTGTGGCTGTGACTGCACTATTTTGTGTGCTGCGTGAACGTGTTATGATCCGCGCCGTATTTACAACAGCTCGTTTTGTCTTTTGGGCGTTTGTTAGTGTCTAGCACTTCATGCTATTGCAGCTTTAGCAGT
Organism: Eimeria tenella; assembly: GCF_000499545.2. Lineage (NCBI taxonomy): Eukaryota > Apicomplexa > Conoidasida > Eucoccidiorida > Eimeriidae > Eimeria > Eimeria tenella. The sequence goes on from NW_013542262.1 coordinate 252,494, forward strand.
GTGTAGTAGCTCAGTTGCACCGAGCTGTCTTACAATCTCGCCGTGCAGAAGGTACGCACATATGAAGCCTGGAAGCGCATTGCCTGGTTCTGAAAACTGCAGAAGCATGATGCATGTCTGTTGTCTTGGTTCGCATCACTTTTTGCAGCGTATCTAGGTCACCTTTTAACTTCTGCCCTTCGCCGAACGAGTGCACAGTTCCACCTGCTAAGCGCGAAAAAGCCTCCAGTGTCTGGCGCAGCTGTCTTCGCGCACTGAAAGCAGCAGTGCTTCTTTCGCCAAGCATCTGGTGGATTCTGTGTTGCGCGATGTTTATTTGTTGCCTCATGCGGCATTAGGACTGCAACGCTTTACGTTTGTTTTGGCGTTTCGCAGCCCGTGCGTTTTGCGTGAAGCGTGTGAACGCGAGTTTGGGTTTTTAAAGCTGCTGGATTGCATGGGACACGCTTTTATCGAACGTTCTCAACATGAGAGTTCCCAACCAATCCCATTCGAAGTGTACGTCGTAATCTGAATTAGGTGAAGCTGTTTGCATTGAGAGTGACGTGTCTGTTTTTTGCTGTGTTGTTGCTCCCTATGCGCATATTGTCAGGAACCGATAGACGTGAACGAGCGAAGCTGGGTTTCATGGTGGTGTGAGTGCGTTATGGTAATGCCTGCCAGTTGCAGAGATGCTTGTATTATCTGCAGCATTCGCGCTAGTCTAATGGTAACATGCAGTGTTTATCTGAGGTCTGATTTGTTTTGAATTATTTCCATCATTAGCAATAGAGTCTTTTCAAGAGCTCAGAGTGGAATGAAGGCTGCTCGCAACATGCAGGCTGTGCGTCAAGAACAACAGTGCCACAAGTTCTTGGCTTGGCACAACTGCAAGAGTATCGACGCCATCTGTTGACCTAGTCTTCGAAATCATTCCGAAACATTGATTCGCTGCGTTGGACGTTTGTGTCTGGTTGCAGATCTTTGGGTTTACTTGCAAAGTGCATGCTAGCCATAGTGTTGAAAGCAACCGCCCACTTCTGGCGGCCATAAGAGCGGCGCCACCTTTGCTGCTTCATGCTTTTTGATGGTTGTAGAATCATGGCAGGAAGAGGCGCTGTATATGAATTTGAGAGTTTGAGGTATCTCCTGCTCGCCGTAATGCAGCCAGTGAGTAGCACAAGATTATTATTCATGCTTTGTTTTGCTTTTGAAGAGGCGTTCGAGGGAAGTCGGCATCCACACTGTGGCTTTCTGTGCTGTGCAAGTTTTCGCTTTGTTTTCGTGGCTGTGTTGTTTGCCCCAGAGGAAGCTGGAATTGTTTGGTAGTGGTGTCGACGACTGTCCGCTTGCAAGTCGAGTGATTGACTGTTTGTTGGCAATGGGCGTTGCCTCGAAATGTCTCATGAGAGCCATGCTGCGTGCGCAAGACTTGTCTCTCTTGTAACCTTTTAGTTTAGCTCTCCTGCATTGAGCGTTTACTGACTTCAGTAGAGAATATGCATCGCTGCTTTCGGAAGGGTATTTGCATGGAACCTGCAGGAAGCACTTTCCATCATGCGTGCCTCCTGTCAGTTGCACAGAATATCTCGCCATGCATGCTTGGCGTCTTTGTTCTTTGAAGGACTATCGGCATTCGTTAACTCTCTAAAGATGCTTAATTACCCAAAGAGGCATTGGTGTGTCAAAGCTGAGGTGGGATGTCGACAATTGCTGTTTTTGAAATTGTCAGTGGTATTTGGTATTTGAGTTTGTGGAGGTAGTGGGGGTCCTTTTGAGAAGTTTGCCGGTGGTTGTTTAGTGTGCTCATTCATGAGTTATTTTTCGATTTGGGTCAATCAGCATTGAGCCCTTGATGGATTATGATACCTGTGAAGTTGAGCCATAAGCTGCAATGCATAAACACTTTAAAACGGCAAGCAATATTTTGTGAACTTACGTGCAGGCCGTGAGTGTCGCGAAACAGCTAGCCGTGTTTGCATAGGCTTCAAGAATCTTCAAAACTCAGTTCGTGTCTGCAGTTAGGGCTTTGCACTGTTGTAGAGGTCGCGAGGCTCCCTCTGTTTACGCTTTCCTCGGTGGAACAGGTTTCCTTTTCGCTGGCTGTTCGCATGCGTTTGTGTGTATTGCTTGGGTGTTGCTGTTTGCTGATCTTTGGATTGGTCAGTGCCTCATGAGGCGGATCTGTTATCAGTAGCTGTGCGATGACCTATATGGCTCACCGCCTGTTTGGCATTGTAAGGGCATTGTGCTTTCGGTTTCTGACGACATTGAGCTTACCTCCGATATTCAAGCCTGCTGTGGGATTTTTAGTGAGAGTGAAGTCACAGTATGATATGTTTTTGCAACGGCAGCAAGTAGGTAGCATTTGAAAGCTTTGTTCTGACAAATTCAGTTTAGTCGCAGTAGCTGCTATGCTCTTCTTTTCTGTGGACATCGTCTGTAGAATTATTTAATAATCGCTTTCCGATTTTCAGTGTTCATCTTGGGAGCCTGCGTTTTTGCGTGCCAACTATGATGATGATTGCGGTAACTGAAGCAAACAGTTTTGCCCGTGCTGAGCTCATACATTCTGCAGCCAGCATTTAATGGCTCTGGTAATGTTTGTCAAAATAATTGCTTTGATAGCCTCACTTGTATCCATGGAGACATCAAGGAACTTCGCTGTGGCAAACGGCAGCCAGTACGGCATGCGCAGAATATGCTGGTGAGGGGCTGACGTTTTTATGCTGCGGGAGTAGTCTCTACATTCTTGCTCTGGCAGTGTATGTATATAGGAACTTTCGGTTACGCTGCTTGACTAAGATTTGGTGTGTGTTGCCTGTGTGTCATGTGGAGCTCCCCACTTTTACTGTTCTTGGAGGGACGTGTGCTTGCTGGTTTTAATGAACGACATGAAGCTGCGTATTTGCATCGTGCACATACATTAATGCGCTATCGGCAGCGTGCCATTACCAGGCGTACTTTCCCACCTGTGGCATTTCTTTTTGTCCTGTTGCCTTCAGGCAACTTAAAAAGGCGTGAGGTTTCATACGCATTAGGAAAAACTTACGCCTATTCAGTCCAAAGGTGCTTTGAGACTGCGTATCCTTCTTTCTCGGCAACTTTCAGATAGTGCGTCAGATTTACTTCTGTCAGTGATGGCTTGGCGCCCCACGGCCGCTGGCCCTGGTTAGATTGGTCACCTGAGTGTCCCGGTGCTATTGCTCCCCCTATATATGGTATATTTCGTGACATACGGTCCTGTATGTTCATTTGCAAACAGCGTGAGCATTTTTTACTGGTAAGAGTAATTGCGTGGTGTGCTTCTTTTTCTTTGTTTGATACCTTTTGACCTTCAAATTCTGGCCTCTAGCGGCTCGTCGCAGGCAGTCAGTGAATGCAAGATAGTTCGTTGAATACATACACAGGCTGTAAGTAGCGTGGAGCATCTGGAGGTCTTGGAAGCACAATCGGATTTCACGCTCCATTTTTCCGTAGTGCTTGGGGTGCCATGCATTTTGTCTATTGTCTCGCTTGGCGAGGAGAATGGGTTCTCGCAAATGCCGCTGTGCTCCCTGCTTCCACGGTTTCTAACTCGCTATTTTGCTGCTCCTGCAGCACTTTGTGCCTCGCGCGAAAAATCTGTTTTGACTGGGTTCCGGACATCCGGACGTATCTATCAGGTGTCTGTGGGTATGTTCGTGATGGGAATGGACTAGCCCGACAGCCAGGTCTGTATTTTAGGTGACGTATCGTTGAGGTCTCAGGATATTTCGAGTTCGTAACACACAGCCAGTATGTTACGTGGAGTCTCTTTTGATACGCGTTTATACACATTCAGTATCTGAGTGGCTCTCTGCATGCACAAGCGTCGCGTGTAGAAGTCTTAAAAACTATTTATTTAGTAGGCAATCGTTTTGCTCTCCAACTCACCAAGTATGGGCGTTGCTGCAGTAACTGCAGGAACAGCGCTTCTTTGTTGTAGATCTCAAACATTCCGCACTCCGTTTCGAAGGGCTACAGCCATGTTCGTTCGACTAATGGCTATGGCTACTTGACGTACTTGGGGAGACTGAGAATTCGCGCTCTGGCAATTACTAGCTAGTGCGGCATACGTGAAGTCTGTAGATGAGGTGTTGGGGGTTCGAATTTAGAATATTAATCTCAGGTTGTACACTCTGGGTGTGTGGGAAGGTCCATCGGTTATTGTTTCTTTGTAGAACATCCAGCTTACCCACCGGCTGCTAAATGTTTCTGCGTTATTTCTCATGGTGTGTTTGTTTTATCCTAATTGTTCTCTTCGCATGATTGACAGTGCAAGAGATTTGTGCAAGCAACAAGCCGTAGGCAGATCCATGGATTTAGTCCTCAAACTTAACTTCCGTGTTGCTGTATTTTAATAAGGAACATTTAGTATGATATTCCTGGGTTTCGCATTTCCTTGTTCACAGTGTGCGAAGCTGGCAGTGGCAGAGTTCACATAGTTCAAATATGATCTTCGGATTTTTCGTTGTGCTCTGTAGGGTCATGGTTGGAGTCGCTTGATAAGAAGGACTTCCGCGAATCTCAATCCCTCCAGTATTTTAACTATTCAGATGGCGTCTACGTTGGATCTGATTGCCTGTAGCATGCTTTAGCCTCACGTCCTCTTTAGTGGCGAGCAGAAGATTTGAAGCTAGTTTGAAGCAAGTGGATGCACGCACTGAGTTTCGCGCACTTGGACATGTTTTCCTCAGTGGTGTATGTGACGCAAAGATTGTTTCATGCATGAAGCGTTATCGATTCTCTTCTTGGTCATCTGCGTCACTACAGGGTGCTTGGACACGTTGCTCGGTCAGATGTTTCTTTACCGCTGTATACCATGACGTATGCTATTTGGTAATCCTCGTGCACAGTTGCACTTGTTTCACTGCTGGGCGGGCACATGCTTTTAGAGAAGCATTCTGTAAATGCCACTACTTGTGTGTAAGTATTATTATTTGGCGTATGTGCGTGGTGTTCTTGCTGCCTAGCATAAGACAATTTTTCCAAGCAAGATATGGTGAATAACGTTGCCTTTGGCGGCCAAGATGCTTGTTCCGCAATTTCTCTGGCATATGCAGTGGCAATCGACTTGGTGGTTTCTGCTAAGGATAAGGGAGATCTGGTGTAAACTCGCAGTGACTGCGGCGTTTCATCGAACTATGGCGTCGTACCCGAAGTGGGTGAGCTATGAAATACGTGCTTGACGTAGAAGGCAGCATGGTGTAGGCACAACTAAGGCTTTCTAAGGAGGGGAGAGGAACGCCGGTAGATTAGGTTGGCCTGCGCAGTACGCTGCAGTGTCATGGTTCGCCATGAATGTCAATGCAACGCATGATGCATCGAAGTGCATGGCGCATGCCTCCATCGAGGACATGGCGTCGTCTTCGATCCACATGTTACCCGCACTGTGCGGGAAATAGTGTTTGACTGTGGCATGAAATTGCATGCGAGCGTTTGTAAGGAGAGACTGCTTAGCTAGCAGTATTTGGTGGCATTAAGTAGCGCTCCAACCTTGATTGGAGACGCCATTTGTTCATATGTTGTAGATGTATCAGAAAGGCATAGACATTTTGGCAGTGCTGGATGATGAAGAACGGAGTTTGCTGCTTACGTCTTACATGAAGTGAGAGCAGTAGAGGGGCTTCATTCATTGGGAAGCACTACTACCGTGTATCAAGTACTCACAGTTTGTACGTGTTTCAAGAACTGAAAATGCTTTTGCGGAAGGGATAATTACATTGTACCTGTTCTCTCATTGCAAGTGCTGTGTTCAGCACAACGCCGCAGCGAATTGAAACGGTTCCAAACTAAAGTTCATTATTGTGGATGTGGGCAGCTGTAGGCTACTATAAATGGCATAAGCATGTTGATGTTGGTTTATACATGCAGGAAGTGCGTATGAGCATTGATCATTCGCATTGTATTGATCTCACTTGTGTAGGTGAGACAAACGAAACGCATATCGCGGCATGCAGCGAGAGTGCTATGAATTTCTAGGAAGCCTCTTTTTGCTGACTCCAGCTGGCTTTTATCCCCTGGCTTGGTCTGCGTTCAAACACTGTTCGATGAGCAGGTGATGCCGGGAGAAGACTTCTCTGGAAGTGCTTATTACAGCTTGGAATGCTTCGCCACCTATGTGATGCTTGTGCTTGCACTTGTGTGGGACAGGGTTAGCTAAAAGCATCAGGTGTCTTTTTCTTTGCACGTACATGACTCTTTCTTCACATGATCGCTCCTCGGATGGAAGCTAATTCGGCATGGGGTCTGTCGCCTGAATGACGCCGGTGTTTTGATTTCATGGAGACAAATAGTCTTTTGTTGTGTGCGGCAGCACTATTTGGCTTCTACAGACTTGATTCGGGTATTTTTAGGGCAAATCAATGCTGTGCTAACTTGTTACTCATGCCATTCGATCTTTGATTTGGCGTTTCGTGTTTGAGAAGACGCTGCCTGCACTGCATTGGATAAGAGACGAGCGTTTTTTGACGATTTGTCGTCCCAATGCTTGCCGGAGCTTTCGCACCTGTCCAAGTCCATATTGCACTGACATAACGAGAATGCTGACTTCCATGGGACTGCAGCTATGAGGTGGGCGCATATGATGTTGAGACGCTAGAGCTTTGCCGCGCGAGGTACACTGATTCCCTTCTTTGGGAGCCAAAGATTTCATTTTGGTCTGTTTGAGTTCCAGGCGAATAGTGCACAGCTAACGCTGATCAATGAACCTGCATGTTCAAAAGCGGAATGTCTCCTGATGTGTTCAGAAGGTATGGCTCAACTTGGAGCATTAGCAACCCATATTTTCAGCGCTGCAATGCTGTTGCTAAAACGAAGACGAGCAGAGCATTGCACGCGTCGCGTTACTTCGTGTAGAGTGCGGAGTTCTAAATGACGGCGGCACACCCTTCGTTTTTTATACTGCGAACTTAATGACCGGCGCTTCTAAAGAGGCAGGGCGAAAAGTTGCTTGGATACTTGAGAAAGGATTTGGCATTTATTCTTGATTGAACTGTGAAGTATTTGAGCTTACTGAATGCGGGGTCCTAAGTTGCCAAACACAGTTAATTACAATGCAAGCTACATCAGACTCATCTGGGTCGAGTTGCGAAATGTGAACTAGATGTTCGTATCAGAATGGGCCTATGGGCGTTCTTTTTGTTTGTTGATGGCTGTGTGCATATTTGCTGGAAGGAAGGGACGCTTTTGGTTTGTTTTTTAAGCGGTTTGTCTTCAGTTTTGCTTGCTGGCGCCCAGGGTTTTCTATATTTTTTTGTAAGGCTTGGGTGAAGACTTGGCAGCACCAGAGAGGCAGCGTGGGCCATTTGCTTGGCTGCGAACCAAACGACTGTGAATAAAAATGTTGCACGTGCGGAATTGGAGGCTACCTGCAGTTTACTGTCCCTAGCTCTGTAAGTGGGTGAAAGCCGCACTTGATCTGGAAAAACTACCCAAAGTCCTCGCCAACGCCCTGGAAAAGCGTTGTAACGTGTTGCTGCAAGTACATCAGGGAAGACATTGTTGAAGCATCAGCACAAATTTTCATTTGTGCGTAGTGTTGCCATATTTTTTACATGCAAAGGAAGTGTGTCGTAGCACTGAGCATTTGCAACAGATATTTTGAGCGTCTCAGTGCTGTCCCTACGACCATGCTGAGCAAACCAGCAGGCCGTACATCAATTATTGTGGAATGCGCACTTCAAAATTGGCAGTGCATAGTTGACCCGTTGTATTCTGCAATCCTAGCTAGAGCTGTAATGTGAATACTTGCGTGAATGCTTAGGGCAGAATTTGGCATTTGGCTTCGATTGCAACCTTTGAGCGGGTGCAGTGCAGACATCTAAAATTCTGAACGCCTTTAAATCCAGACAAGCCAGAAAAAGAGATGGCACGTTTCACTATGAGCAGCTACTGCATTACCGCAGACAGCAAAGGCCGTGTGTGCGTAGAGACGGAGTCAAAGTTTCTAATGGAAAGTTGCACGTATCTCGTCTTTTGATAAAGTGTTGCACCGGTAAGCTTGTATACTTCATAGCGGCTGATATGGCTAATGACGCCCTTCGCTGTGTGTGCATCTGTCCTAAATATCGTGCTGTCTGCGGTACGTGATGACATTGTGACCGCATCTCGGTGTCCTTTGAAAACACTTGGATGGTTTGCTGAGTTCTGCTACAGCCTACACGCTCTGGTAAAAGCCACGTTGTGATCGTTTCTTGCCACTGTGCCCAGCAAGAACGGGCAGCGTCGGCGAGTGCGTGCTGAAGAATGCATCTGATGTTGTTTATCTAGGGCTCGGTCGTGGGTGATAGCGATGTTTCAGGGCCTTCCGGGGATTCATTCAAGACAAAGGAATGTGTAAGTTGGGAGTTTGGCTGCGTCTGGGACAACGAAAATGAAATGGCGTTGTTTTCGATTGTGGTCCGGCGCGCGTCCGTCTCTGTCACAGTGTTTTTTCTGACGAGTATTGATGATGCCTTCTTCAGCGTTCTATAATGGCTCTTTGCTGAGTGCTTTTTACTGCATGACAAGGCATGTATGGGCTGGTCTGTTTCAGCAGCTTAACATTTGGTCTCGCGCCTGACACCGAGAATGTCAAAAATCGCACATTAGCAGGTTCGAGCAAGAAAAATGGATTGCAGCTGCACGTAGGTGGTGCTAGCTAAAGAGTGTTTCGCACTGTTTGAGAGTCCATTGATTGGGCGAATCAGAGAGTATGTGACAGAAGTTGACATTGGCTGCATGTGTTGGCCTGATACACCAAGTATCTAGCGTCTTCCTCTCTAGCTTGTTATAGTGACATGTGCGTTATGTTGAATGCTGCTGTTGAACGTAGGAATCTACGTCTTTGGAACTAACATGCAAATGTTAGTTCCAAAGGTGCCAATGAACGTATGCCGCTGCGCAAGGAGTGTCAAAACTTCCGCAAGCATCACAAAGTGGCTGTTGCGGCCGGCAGAGAGTAAGTTTTATCGCGTAAAACCCATATGCAAACGTGCCGTAGACGTGGCAGGGGCAGGTCGACAGATGCAGAACGTTACCTGACGTGACGTCTGCTGTCTCGAATTGCCGGGATCTTTTCTGCGTCGCGCTCGAAAGTCAAACATGCTTTGAAAGACAACGGAAGATTTTGCCCTTGTTTTTAACGCCTGGTTAGTTACATTTCGGAAAGTTAGCGTTTGTAGGCGCAAGCCGCCTACAGGCGGACTGCTGAGTGAATGAATGTTAGTGAGTGGTAACTGGCAGCTTGGGCGGAATCAGTTATTTTCTCCTTACGACTCGTCTTTTTCCCCACCCAGATTGGCTATTGAGAAATAAAGGGCTGTTGGACGCGTTGTTTGAGCGTTACATGTGTGGTGGGGTAGTTGGACGTTTCCATGTTTCGTAATGAATCGCTCTGACGAGTCTTGTGCACTGAGACGTGGCTATCTGCCGCGGCGGCGGAAGTGTTGGTTGAGCTGTGTTCCACGCTCAGTCGGCACCGGGGTAGTTGGACGTTTCCATGTTTCGTAATGAATCGCTCTGACGAGTCTTGTGCACTGCGACGTGGCTATCTGCCGCGGCGGCGGAAGTGTTGGTTGAGCTGTGTTCCACGCTCAGTCAGCACCGTAAGATTCACGGAGGTATTGCGCTCTTGCTTTTAGCCAATTCAGTGATTGCGTGCTAAACAGTAATCTGGTCAGTGGCCAAAGCTGGAAGGTGCGAGCAAAGCTGGCGGGGACCCGAATTCTTCTTGGAAGCCTCAAGCATTCCTTGCTTCTGTGGTATTATGCAGTCATCAGCAGACACATAGCGAAGACTTCAGCTTACAGCATGGGCTGCTGCCCCGTTTGAACTACGGTGTTGAGATTGCATTACTCGCAATTAGGCAGATAGAGTGCGCTGTTCCTACTCCTGCTCCTTAGTGACGACGTATACAGAAGACTAGAAGCGGGTGCTTTACATGCACTGTAGACTACATATATGATGAGCCGCGTTGTGTGACAGCGTGCGTCTGCACGTCTGAATTGTTGACTGATTTGATGACAGGCTTTAGTTGTTAACAGAGGTGGGAGAAACGAGTCGCTTGGCGCGACTGGTACTGCGCAAAAAATACAGTTGAGAAAGCTACTGCGAGTCACTCCCAGGTCCTAGTTTGCACAAGGAGCGAGGCCGTTGTAGAACTGCAGCGACGGCAACGATGCGAGCAAGCCGTTGTCGTTTTTTCCCTGTTAGGCACGAAATATGCGCCCAGACAAAACTGAGAGTTTGCTATCGCGTATAACGAACACTAGGCGGAAGCGGGAGCGTTTACGTGTACGCTGAATAGTGTCGACGTGATTTTTCCTGCGCAGTGCGGTTGTAAATACTTTTGGATTGCTGAAGGCAGGCGCGGAGATCTTCTGGTAACGCCTCGGGGTGAAGTGCGCGAAAGTTCAAATCTTTTCCAGTTCGCGCGAAATTTGTGCCGCCTGCAGTAGATGGCATTCAGGTAATTGTTTCGCTGTACTGCGTAGCGCTTTATTCTGGTCCAACAGAATCCCAGGTAGGAAATAGGGAGCCAACGCTGATCCATATATCTGCATATTCAAAAACGCGATGTTATTTGACGTATGCAGGAGGTGTGTTGCTGCAACTTGGAGGATTAGCAACTCATCTAGCATGGGTCATAGTGGACGATATTGAGCCGCGCAGTGCAGGTAATGCGTCTCTGAGTGTGTATTGCCAATTTAGAATTTGCCGCTGCTCAGCGGTCCTGTTATGTGGTGCAAAAGTTCTGATTGGCTTTTGAAGTGACTTGCGTTTCGAAGAGTGCACGCTAGAAAGTTGATTGGATTGTCGAGAAAGAATTTGGCATTTGCTTCCAGTTCAACATTAGAGCCTCCGAGCTAGAGAAAGCCGAGTTGCTCAATTGGTGAACATGGTTGATTGCGGTGGAAGTTGCACCTAATACACCTGGGTCAGCTTGCAACGTGTGGACAGGAGTTTTGTATCATGATGGGCCTGTTGGAGTTTTGTTTTGCTTATTGACGGTTGTGTGCGTGTTTTGGTAGAATGACGTGACGCCTCAAGTTTGTTCAGGAAGCAGTTCCGCTTCAGTACTGCTTGCTGGCGCTTAAGACTCGCTTTATCAATTTGGAAGACGTGGTCGCAGACGTGGTATCGCTGGGCGGACAGCGTGGGCTATTCCTTTCTGCTGGGAAGTAGACAAGGACGCCGTGAAGCTGGCTGCGGTCTCCGGCATCAACAGCAGATGCAGAACCGCAGACAGCAAAGGCCGTGTGTGCGTAGAGACGGAGTCAAAGTTTCTAATGGAAAGTTGCACGTATCTCGTCTTTTGATAAAGTGTTGCACCGGTAAGCTTGTATACTTCATAGCGGCTGATATGGCTAATGACGCCCTTCGCTGTGTGTGCATCTGTCCTAAATATCGTGCTGTCTGCGGTACGTGATGACATTGTGACCGCATCTCGGTGTCCTTTGAAAACACTTGGATGGTTTGCTGAGTTCTGCTACAGCCTACACGCTCTGGTAAAAGCCACGTTGTGATCGTTTCTTGCCACTGTGCCCAGCAAGAACGGGCAGCGTCGGCGAGTGCGTGCTGAAGAATGCATCTGATGTTGTTTATCTAGGGCTCGGTCGTGGGTGATAGCGATGTTTCAGGGCCTTCCGGGGATTCATTCAAGACAAAGGAATGTGTAAGTTGGGAGTTTGGCTGCGTCTGGGACAACGAAAATGAAATGGCGTTGTTTTCGATTGTGGTCCGGCGCGCGTCCGTCTCTGTCACAGTGTTTTTTCTGACGAGTATTGATGATGCCTTCTTCAGCGTTCTATAATGGCTCTTTGCTGAGTGCTTTCTACTGCATGACAAGGCATGTATGGGCTGGTCTGTTTCAGCAGCTTAACATTTGGTCTCGCGCCTGACACCGAGAATGTCAAAAATCGCACATTAGCAGGTTCGAGCAAGAAAAATGGATTGCAGCTGCACGTAGGTGGTGCTAGCTAAAGAGTGTTTCGCACTGTTTGAGAGTCCATTGATTGGGCGAATCAGAGAGTATGTGACAGAAGTTGACATTGGCTGCATGTGTTGGCCTGATACACCAAGTATCTAGCGTCTTCCTCTCTAGCTTGTTATAGTGACATGTGCGTTATGTTGAATGCTGCTGTTGAACGTAGGAATCTACGTCTTTGGAACTAACATGCAAATGTTAGTTCCAAAGGTGCCAATGAACGTATGCCGCTGCGCAAGGAGTGTCAAAACTTCCGCAAGCATCACAAAGTGGCTGTTGCGGCCGGCAGAGAGTAAGTTTTATCGCGTAAAACCCATATGCAAACGTGCCGTAGACGTGGCAGGGGCAGGTCGACAGATGCAGAACGTTACCTGACGTGACGTCTGCTGTCTCGAATTGCCGGGATCTTTTCTGCGTCGCGCTCGAAAGTCAAACATGCTTTGAAAGACAACGGAAGATTTTGCCCTTGTTTTTAACGCCTGGTTAGTTACATTTCGGAAAGTTAGCGTTTGTAGGCGCAAGCCGCCTACAGGCGGACTGCTGAGTGAATGAATGTTAGTGAGTGGTAACTGGCAGCTTGGGCGGAATCAGTTATTTTCTCCTTACGACTCGTCTTTTTCCCCACCCAGATTGGCTATTGAGAAATAAAGGGCTGTTGGACGCGTTGTTTGAGCGTTACATGTGTGGTGGGGTAGTTGGACGTTTCCATGTTTCGTAATGAATCGCTCTGACGAGTCTTGTGCACTGAGACGTGGCTATCTGCCGCGGCGGCGGAAGTGTTGGTTGAGCTGTGTTCCACGCTCAGTCGGCACCGGGGTAGTTGGACGTTTCCATGTTTCGTAATGAATCGCTCTGACGAGTCTTGTGCACTGCGACGTGGCTATCTGCCGCGGCGGCGGAAGTGTTGGTTGAGCTGTGTTCCACGCTCAGTCAGCACCGTAAGACTCACGGAGGTATTGCGCTCTTGCTTTTAGCCAATTCAGTGATTGCGTGCTAAACAGTAATCTGGTCAGTGGCCAAAGCTGGAAGGTGCGAGCAAAGCTGGCGGGGACCCGAATTCTTCTTGGAAGCCTCAAGCATTCCTTGCTTCTGTGGTATTATGCAGTCATCAGCAGACACATAGCGAAGACTTCAGCTTACAGCATGGGCTGCTGCCCCGTTTGAACTACGGTGTTGAGATTGCATTACTCGCAATTAGGCAGATAGAGTGCGCTGTTCCTACTCCTGCTCCTTAGTGACGACGTATACAGAAGACTAGAAGCGGGTGCTTTACATGCACTGTAGACTACATATATGATGAGCCGCGTTGTGTGACAGCGTGCGTCTGCACGTCTGAATTGTTGACTGATTTGATGACAGGCTTTAGTTGTTAACAGAGGTGGGAGAAACGAGTCGCTTGGCGCGACTGGTACTGCGCAAAAAACACAGTTGAGAAAGCTACTGCGAGTCACTCCCAGGTCCTAGTTTGCACAAGGAGCGAGGCCGTTGTAGAACTGCAGCGACGGCAACGATGCGAGCAAGCCGTTGTCGTTTTTTCCCTGTTAGGCACGAAATATGCGCCCAGACAAAACTGAGAGTTTGCTATCGCGTATAACGAACACTAGGCGGAAGCGGGAGCGTTTACGTGTACGCTGAATAGTGTCGACGTGATTTTTCCTGCGCAGTGCGGTTGTAAATACTTTTGGATTGCTGAAGGCAGGCGCGGAGATCTTCTGGTAACGCCTCGGGGTGAAGTGCGCGAAAGTTCAAATCTTTTCCAGTTCGCGCGAAATTTGTGCCGCCTGCAGTAGATGGCATTCAGGTAATTGTTTCGCTGTACTGCGTAGCGCTTTATTCTGGTCCAACAGAGTCCCAGGTAGGAAATAGGGAGCCAACGCTGATCCATATATCTGCATATTCAAAAACGCGATGTTATTTGACGTATGCAGGAGGTGTGTTGCTGCAACTTGGAGGATTAGCAACTCATCTTGCATGGGTCATAGTGGACGATATTGAGCCGCGCAGTGCAGGCACTGCGTCTCTGAGTGTGTATTGCCAATTTAGAATTTGCCGCTGCCTAAAGACCCTGTTATCTGGTGCGAACGTCCTGATTGTCGTTTCTGCTTTCTGAAAAATAAAACTGCGCTTGGAGAGCTAGATGCAGCCGAAACACTTGATTCGTGGTTAAGCGCCGTACTTTTTCTCGACTACTGGAATGTACAGTGTTTACTAGTACGCCATCTCTGTGTCTCTGTTGTGAGAGCATACTTACGTCTACTTGCAATTTTCAACGGCAGATGGTGCATGCTTCGGTAAACACAATCGGAAGAAGAGTTTGTATATTAAACTGCGAAGTATTCGAACTTGTGAAGTGTGGGTTTCGAGCATGAAGGACATGTTTGATTGCAGTGCAGGTTACGTCGAATATGTCCGGCTCTAGTTGTGAGATATGCACACGACGCTTGTTTCAGAAACGTCCTGTAGATGTTTTGTTTGTTGGTGCTTGCGTATGTTTTTGGTAAATGGAATGGACGCCTTAGGTTTGCTTCGCAAGCAGTTGGTCTTCAGTACTGATGGTTGGCGCTCGGCGCTGTCTTTATTCTTTTGGAAGTCCTGGATGAAGACTTGGCAGCGCCAGACGGACGGAACGGGCTATTTGCTTTCGCTGCAAACTGAGGGCATAAATATAATGTTTGCACCTTAAAAAATGGGCTGTATATAATTTGGCTCATCGCCAGAGGTATTGTAAATGTGTAGAAGCTAAATCTTCGTGTGAAACGCTACTCAGATCTGGTCCTAAGCAGGTCCTGATGTTGTATCGTTGCATGCTGCTGTAAATGGAAAGCCATAGAAGTGGAATGGAATGACGGATTATTATGCGTCATTCCCAATGCCACAAAGAGAGTGCGTTTTGTCTTGGAGCATTGGCAACTCATATCGAGCGTCTCAATGCTTTTTGATTGAGACGCTTGTTGAACCGCCCAGTGCAGGCACCGCTTGCCTTAGTGTGGAGTACAGATTTCGACTTCCTGTTGTATTTTGTGGACTTGCTGACCGGCGTTTCTAAAGATGCACGGTAATGAGCTGCTTGGATAGTCCAAGAAGAATTTGGCACTTGTAAAGGCTTAGGTGCAAATGTGCTATCACTAGATGGACGGCGTGGGCTATTCCTTGCAGTTGCAAGGTAGAGAAGGACGGCGTGAAGGTAGCTGCGGTCTTCGGGACCAACAGCAGATGCGGTGCCGTCGAAATCAAATGCCCTACGTGCGTAGAGACGGCGTTAAAATATCTTATAGTATTTTGCACGTATCCCTTGTTTTGCTCATTTGTTGCACCGGTAAGTTGGAATACTCCACAGCTGTTTATACAGCTAATGACTGCTCTCGTGTGCGCATTTGTCCACTGTATCTTGGTGTCTTCGGTACATGGAGATGTGCCCGCGCCTTTCGTGTCGAGGTGGATGGTTTGCTGAGTTTTGCGACAGCCTACACGCTTGGGTGAAAGCCAGTTTTTGATTCTTTTCTGCCACTGTGTCCAGGAAGAATGCGCATCGTCGGAGAGTGCCTGCTAAAGGATGTGTTTGATGGTGTCTATCTGTCTCTCGCTCATGGGTCATAGCGATGTTTCAGGGCTTTGCGGGGAAGCATTTAAAACAAAGGAATGCGTACGTTGGAAAGTTAGCTGCCGCGGAGACAACGAAAATAAAATGGCGTTATTTTCGACTGTGGCACTGCGCGCGTCTGTCACTGTCACAGTTTTTTATCTGACTAGGATCGATGGTGCCTTCTTCAGCGTTCCAAAATTGCGTTTTGCTCACTGCTTTTTACCAGATGAGGATAGACTGGTTTGGCAAGTCCACGTCGATTTTATACCAGCGCAGAGCATGCTAGAATAATAATAATTGGATGCTCACGCTGCTCCATACCGACAAGGAGTTGTTAATGGCCTGCAACAAGGAAGATTGGTGACGTGGCGCTTCTTCATAAATTTGGATATGGGCCTGGTTCTGACATTGTACTGTTGCGCCTTAACCAGGCAGTATGAGATGAAGCTTTTCTGATTATGGTGTGCTGATGATCTAGGTCTCCAGCGTTTCCTGTGATCATGTGTTTTGCGGCGAATGCGGGTGTTTGGCGCAGCAGTTTTTGCCCCTGGCAGTGACATGCAGTGATTTGGATTCGTTAGTGAACACGTTCTGCTGCGAAGGAGCTATCGGAGCTCAAATATCATCAGTTGGTTATTTCGAATCGCAGAGAGTATGTAGTCCTGCGTATTGCCCTTGCTTTTAACGCCTTAGTAACTGCAAGAGTGTAACAGGAGCAATATCGCCATGTCAGCAAATATTCAACATTACCTCAAACGACTCCTGCCATCCCTTTCTGTCGTTAGAAATTGTCTTTGCCTGGTGCGTAACTGCTGAGTACGATGAGAGAAACATCTTGAACCCGCTAATCGGAACGCATGTCTGGACGGACGGGAAGATTTTTTTTTGCTTCGCCTTTTGATGTCCTGGGTGGTTATAGAGGAATCAGGACGTGTAGAAAGCGATGAATCAAGTTTTGTAGAGAGCTTTGCGTGCATGTTGCGTGGATATTCGGCCCGTTTAGTGTTCTCTTGTCTGCTCAACTGTTGTGCACTGTCGGCGTGCACTGAAGCGTGGATGTTCCCAGTGCCGCCAGAAGGGTTAGCCAAAAGAATCACTTTTTGTATATTTGGTGAATATTTTGTGGCACCCCAGAGATGTATGACGGTTGAGGGCCGATGCTGCTAGTAGCTTTGTTTTACTTTTAAAAGGCGAGAAGTTGACATTTCCCTTCTATGCCACAGATGCGTTGGCGGATGCTTAGTTTCGGGAGCATCATTTGGCCCTTTCCGGTCTTCCCGCTTATGCGATATTTATAAAATGTGCGTAAATACTAAGGTAGTGCGGGAACAACGATTTCGCTTTCTCGGCACAAGCTTCAAACGGCAATGGTGGACTCATATTTCTCGTGCCACGAGGTTGTATGCATACGTATTTTTGAAAGTAACACAGGGTAATCCGTTTTCCCGCTCAGCAATGCTCCACTTTCTTGAATAGTTTCTTTCTGCTGGAGTAATACGTTGCGCTATTGAGGGCTTGTGGGGTTGCTAAGCACTAAAGGCTAGTATGTTAAGGAGGATGTTTACGTCTTACTTTCAGGATGTGCGCTTAATACTCAGCTCATCAACGAGGAGCATTTCGATTTACCTTTTTGCTTGGCATTTTCCGGTTGTCGTCTGGCAGGCGGTGATAAACTGCAGGCAGTCCGTTACAAATAAACTGCCCTCAAAGCGAACTTACTTGTTTAGCTGGCTTGTTTGCAGAGCCACGTTGTGAGTCGAGGCGTGTTTTCCCGGAACAGCGCGCTTCTAGCTCTCACATATTTTATGAGCTTTGCGATTTGCGGCGTGTGGTCACTAACATGTGTGCTCTTGAAAATATAAGCAGTGGAGGCAGGGCTTATGCATGTGAAGGTAATACATGAGTTAAGCGTGCTTTACTTGGCTTCCAAGTAAAATCCGCGTGTGTCGTTGGAAGCAAGGAATATAAACATTTCGATTATGAATGCTGTGCTTTCGTTTATTTAGAGGAAAAAATATATGGGCATTGCCAACCTTTCGTCTTGTTGACACGTACTTTTTTATTTTAGCTTGTGCGTTCCGGTGATGGCATAATGTGCGCTAAAGTGCTTGGCTTGACTTTTTTCATGATTGACGTGTGTGCTAGTTTTGGGACAACAGAACAGTTTGCAAAGCAGGAATATCACTCCTAATGTGTTGCGCCAGCCTCACTCTCAAATTATTGGTTGAAGCATCCTCCGTGCAGAGTTTTGCTCTGGCATGTGGCTTCCTTGCATATGCTGGCATCCAAGCTCAGTTGCAGCAAATTATGAATCAGGGTAGACATTTGTGTGCGATACAAGCTTGTAAGCTGCCGGCGACAGCAGGGGCGCAAATACGAATAGACAAAATAGGCTGTTAGCACTGTCCACATGACACACAGCAGTGCTTGGTGAGGACGTGCGTTTCAAGCGCACTGATCAAGTGAGTTCCTGGCCTTAAATATTGGGCAAGCGAATGACTGGCGGTGTAGGGTGCTATCTGGCGTTCCACAGAAAACAGCTAGCATTATCTTCTCCGTGACTCAGTCTAGCTTGCACTCTAGATATTAGCAGCGGCCGCTCCGAAGCTCTGGATTCATTTAAGCATATGTGCCTTTTGATCTGCGCAAGAGAGCGCTAGATGAGGACTCAACGGTGGCACAATATCCTCTATGGTGGTCAGTGCAGCAGGAAGCATAATTCAACTTTTCATTGTAAGCTTCTCTTTTGCACGTAACATCTTCAGAATGTATGTGTTGTGCGAGTATGCCACAGGTATGCTGCCGTTGACGTTCATGTCATTGCAACTGTTTCTGCGTGAAAGGCTGAATCCGTTATTCTACAGCGGAGTGGGCGCTGGCTTTGCGCGCCGCATCGAGCAACTGTAGAATTCATATCTGTTTTGCTTAGATGGTGAGTCATGGTGGAACTGTGTCGAATGAATTGTAGCAGTACAGTGCTATCCACTGCCGTTGACAGGGTTTGCTTTTGCTGCAAGCTGCTAATGCCCAGCATGTGATCCACACGTAATGATGAATTCGCCACTGGGGTTGCTGCTGCAGCCGTCGCTGCTGTCATCGGCTCATTTTCGTTTTTGAGTCACCATTTGCCTTTATTTCCTACGGTTAATTTTCCCCTTCGGCGTGCGTCGGAGGCCAGGTCGGCTCGAATCTAGGCGCTCCACACTGAGGCTACTTGTGCTTTGACCAACGTTGCCTATGACTGAGTGGACGTCGATTCTTTTGTTCTGATCCGGAACTATGTTTAGGGCAAATTCTTCCCTTGAAGCTGACTAATAAGGGGAAAACGTTGCAGTATACGCCCGTTGCTTTGTCTGGCGGATGTCTCCAGTCTGTGAGCATGCTGCGGGGCGTGGTGCATGGTTAAAGTGGTCGTCTGGTGGAAGCATATTTGGAATAACTTGGGCACATACGGAATGTCGAGCTTCACGTGACGCAGTATGCACTATGACCTAACATTATGAGGAGATTGTTGCTCCAGTCGGCGTCTCGTCTTCAGGTTTTTTAGAGCTTTGTTGCACTCCTCCGCCGAACGCACGTCAGAATGAGCGGAGATGCTAATGAGCATCTATGTACAAGATCAGCACAGACTCTTTATAAACTATTCAGCGTTTGACGCCTAGTACATGTGTTCTAGTAATACAAATCGCCACTGCAGAGGTTCCACGTTGAAGTGAGAAATTCTATTGTCGCTGTAGACAGATGGGCAAGTGCTCATTGCCACGTTCACCTTTTGCAGTCAATGCTTTACCAGCTTCTTACAGAGTGCACGAAAGGATCACCCTATTAGCTCTTCCATTTCACCAGAGTGTGCGCCTTCAGTATGATGTCACGTGCATGAGTATGTTTTCTCTTGAACACATCGATTCTCTCCCTCACCGTCAAGGAACGAGCGCCCTCAACTTGTGCTAGAATTGGACACTGTAGCTACGGTGAGCGGAGGTGCTCTGGCTGTTGTGCTTTGGCGCAGTCTGCGCTTTCACTCGCACATTCAATGAGGTTGTAAAGGCCGTGCGTGCTGTTTGTTTTTCTTGAGCCACACACTTATCGTGAGACTCATATTACAGCGGAGGACAGCCTTCAGATGAATGCTGATGGATTTTACTTGGATGTCGCGTTGCTTCACTATCATCAGCGTGTATGCTCTTTAAATCAACAGCTGCATTGCGACGGTGCTCTAGGAATTGTTCCGTTTCCAGGATCGTAGGCATTTCTGAATGTGGGTTTGTTATCTATGGCAGAACTCTTGGCGTAACGGCGTTGCAAAAGGTCCCGCTTCATGTGGAAGCGAGCTTGAAGCGAGCTTGAAGACAGAAGGTGACACTGATTTGCGTGTTACTTCTCGCACAAAATTTGTATGATAAAGGACATTAGGCACGTGATCAAGCCAACTAGATCTCCCGCGGTTCCATGTATGTGCAAGCTAAATATTTGCAGACAGACTCTCCTGTCATTCCTCAGTTGGTAAGCCCCAAGAAGAAGAAGAATCCCTTGCAGACATGCGAATCAAGTAGCCTGTGGGAGCTGCAGACCCTTCTCCTCTGTGAAGAGATTCTTCAAGGTCCACAAATTTGAAAATTACACTTAGCCTGAGCTGATCGTAGAAGACAGGAAAAGGCATTTCATGTGAGGTTTAAAATGTGTGGCATGCCAAATTCCTTCATCACAAGCAAAGTACCACCCTATCTTACTTTCGTCGGTGCGTGTCTGCATTTCCAAAACACGAGGCATTATTCGTAGGGGTGCCGGAATCGTGTCTACTACGCCGGGATGAGATGAACCACTCTTGATGTCTCAACAAAACTTGCCAGCTTACGTCAAGGTGTTCGAGCTTTTGACTTTCCAGGGCGTACGCTTACTGCAGGCTTTTTATTTGAAACTTGGAGGCTCCTTACCCAAGGGTTCAAACAATTTGGCAGTGGATCGATGACGCGGGTGGAGCTCAGGTGGAAAGGACTTATTGCCTGTCAGCATCTCCAGCTGCCTTTTGCATCATGCGTATAGGCGACAAGGCTTGTATCACTTTGCAAATACGGCAGAGAAGTGTTGTGGCCTCAGAAGAACATCCAGTGGTTAAGCACAAATGACTTGACGCTACTCGAGTTTGAGTTTTTAGAAAGTACGCTTTTGGCGGGCGTTGGAAAATTGGCATCTCTGTGGATAGGTATTACTGAGTTCACCTTTTGTTTTGTCAGAGTGAAGGGTAGTTGTATCTGGAACTTCAAGCGACACCAACAGTAGCTCCATGCAGTTGATATCGGTATGCTTTTTCTCCTTGGCCAGCACTTCTCGTTCAGGTCTTCGATGCTTTTTTTGTTGAATATGAATGGAATTCGTATGGTTAAGGCAGCCAGTCAACTCGTCCTTTATTTTTCTTTTGGACATTGACGTCTGCACGGACTTCAGCTTCTCGTTCGTGCAAAGACCTTTGCGCCTTAAGGCAGAATAGGCGAACAGCGCAGCAGGCTGTCATACGCGTTGTGAATTATTCATTTCTGAGTTCAGTTTGAGCTTCTGTTGTCGTAAAATCTGAGTATTTCAAACTGTCAGTCTTGTGCCTGTTTAATAAATTACGATTTGCAATGTGCATGGATTTCTTCTTATTGTATTATGACAGCACGGCATCATGGGTCGCTGGGTGTCGACGCTGTTCAATTGGCGGACTTCATGAGGAACAGACCGCCCATATATATCATGGTGACTGTTAAAGGTTTTACCACGATTGTATCTTTTTTCGACTTAATACATTTTGGTTGATTCCCAGTGTTTTGTGTTTTTAATTAGTCATTCTTTGTGTAGAGGCAGCATACATTTCATGTTTGGTGAACCGGCCTATCTGTAGACTGTAGCGCAGGGTTAATTCGAAAGCTATTTTCTTGCGCTCATAAAAGCGAAAAGCGTAACTGTGCACTTTTCGGGATTTTGGTTTGTATGTAAACACTCTGCGGGCCGCTAGTTGTGTCCATTCAAACGCAAAGTGAGCCCAAGCGAAAACACCACTCTAGAGAGGTGCCAAATTCACGTGTTTGTTTTCCTCGCTTTTCAATCCATAAGATTGTCCGTTACATCATCGCTGCAAGACTGTAGAGAAGCCAATGGAGAAGTGGTGCCGGCAAGTGCTTTGGTCCCAAGGGGCCCCCGGGCCCCCGACGAGGGGCCCATCTTCTCAGAGTAGCTGGTTGTGTGATGCTTCTTCTCCATTTTATGCGTCAAGTTATAATGAACACAGACTTTGTGCACTGCAGACACTTTTTCGAGGCAGGGTGAAATTTACTAGGTGCATTGACTGATTGGAAAAAGCTTTCTGCAGTTGAGGCTTTGATTAGTTGGTCCCATACTGTTGAATTGGTACGCTGATTTCTATTTGCACGCGCAAGCGGCTGGCGTACGGTGCCTTGTGCAGAAGACTATGCATGCTATAACAATTTGCTCTAGGTATATCATGAAGTCTGGGATGTTTTGAAGCTTCATGGCACAGTGAAGCTTATACGGTGGGTCGGTGGTTGAGCAAGAAAATGTGTGAACTACCTCAAAAAGCACAATTTTGTGGAGTTGGCTTTTATTTCGTGTCGGTCGGTATTGCTGCCTCCTGACACACCTTTTAACATGTGAGCATGACCGATAATATTGCCTTTTATGTCAGGGTTAGTAACTAACCGTATAAATTTTTGCACCTGGCCTTCTGCGAAGCAGCATTGGGACCGGAGCTATCAGCAGTGATGAAAATGGGAAAGGCCGATGCAGCCACTAGTGTTGGGAACTTGCAGAGTTTCTCGACGGCGCTTGTGACATGCACATTAGCAGAAGCTGGCTTCATACTTGCCAAAGACTCCTTAAACATTTGAAACCGCAGGCGCTACGAATATTTGCGGGTCCTATAGGAAGTGTGTTGCCTTTCCAAGCCTGATATTCATACACCAGCTTTTGATAAGGGCAGTTTTTCTTGCTTTATTGTGAATGTTAGGTGCTCCGAGGCGCGTGTTTGAAGCATTGCTAAAGGCGTACTAAGGCGGTGCTTTGCTGCGATTCACTTGAGCTGAGCTGAGAGGTTCGTGGTATTAAAAGCGTGTTTCACCAAGTGAAGTTAGTGCGCCGGCTGGAAATCTGATCCGTGGGAGTCCGCTCGATTTGTCTATTTTGTGCTTTAAGTTGTTCAACACGCGACAAGTCTGGTAAATATTTGCGTCTTTTATGTAAATTCATTTGTGACCGTTAGAGCTGATGTATTGCAGCCGACGAATTGTGACGCACAGCACGTATTTGCAGTATTCCTCTGCTCACGAAATTTTATGCTGAGTTTGCACTTCACCATTTCTATGTTTTCTTCCGCAGGTAGTTTCAACTGGTGCAGACTAGAAGTTATCTTACCAGCAGTGCCTTTGAAAATTTGTGGAGAGGCAACTGGTAAGTCGCATGGATGTATTTTCATGTGTATTGGGTGGCGTAGACATCGTTGGATTTTTCTCGATAGCAAGTGCGTTTTGTGGATTCCGCCCGAATTTCGATAATTCCGTGGGCCTTGCTTTCCAGTTCGCATTTTACACTTGCATGGCTTTTTGAATGGAGACCTCGCAGAGCTAGAATCGCAGTGGTGCAGATCGAGAGGTGCCACTGTTTCATACGCTTTTACGCAGTACAGTTTTTAGCGGACATTTGAACCCTCTCCGAAACTGCGCTTGTACACGGCGGAAAAGCTGACGTGAACTGTCTCGGCGAAACCACAGAAAGTGCGTTCTCTTTGAAATCATGTTACAAGGGGGGGGCGAGACAAGTAGAAACAGAAGCAGTTCACTTTGCTAGCCGTCATTAAAAATAACACGCGTGCAATTTTGATTTATTCCGTAGTAAGTTTTTGCCGCTCTGGAGATTTTTGTTTCAGTTTTACCTGAAATCAACACGGCTAAGACAGGTTACCTACGCTGTTGTAAGCTCTCGTTGAATCTTAGTTAGCCTGACTTGCTTTTTTCAAATGCTTGCACGTGTAATCGTACAGGTATATGAAATTGGCTGGACTGCCCCCTCAAGGCCGTGCGTTCGTCAGCAAGCTGCCCATGATTTGGGCCCACTGCGAACGTGACTACGTTCCTCTTGGCTGTTGTGTCAGTAAAGCATAAGCCCAAGAATAGACTGTAGTCTGCAGTTTGGCTGCTGTGTCAGTAAAGCATAAGCCCAAGAATAGACCGTAGTCTGCAGTTTGGCTGCTTAAGCTCTTGGTGAAACCTTACGAAGAATTGGGACCAAGGCACTTGCGACATCGTACCATTGTTGCAAAGCTCAGAAAGGTTTTCAAAAGCACAAGGATGCCAGACATAAGAATCAACGAGATGAATAAGACTGTACGATGCCTGAAACGGTACCGAGCCAACTGTTGCTCTGCCGCGAAGCTAATGCTTCTGCATTTGAGCTTGCATGCTGTCTAGCTCATCTCTAGCGGTGCGTCGTGGCATGATGGGAAATGCGTAAATATAGAGTGGTACGCCCTTCGTATTGTAACTAACCAATTTAAACGGACGGTCTTGTGTATTACGCATTGATTGATTCCTATATTATACGATGCCTTGTTGGGTCGCATGCAGCCTACGCTGTTGAATTCAATTGACGGACTGGATCAAGCACAAAGTGACGAGTGTGATGACATTATATCACACAAGTGGTTGTGGCGCGACTTTGCCAATTCTCCGTAAGATACCTTTTTCTTAACCCTCGTTGCCTTTCATTCAGTCGCTCTTCGTATAAAGGGGAAGTGCATTTCATGGGTCCCTGCGGCTTTGGGTGGAACGGCTTAAATATAGACCTCAGCGCATTGTGAATACGAAGGGCTTTGCTCTTTCACTGGGTGTAGCCAAAGAATATGATATTGCGTTTGCAAGAATTTCGTTTCGCTTGTAAAGGGCTCCATATTCACTTTTGTGAGCAGTTAGGTGCGCGCTTTCAAGTGCAAACTAGGCCCCTGCTGTGGTGAAACGGCGTCACATTCACAAGCTGTGGCGTTTTCTCTTATTTCTACGCACAAGGGAGTTCGTTAATTCTTTGCCATAGTGTATTTGCGTGCCAGTCAAGTAGAAGACAATCCGATTATTTCTACAGTCTTTCTCAGTTAGATTTCCATAGACTTTGTATATCTGCTGAGAAGGTGCAGTTCCTCGGTGGTTCGTGTGTGTGCCACTGCATTACGCCAATTGTTGCAGCGTTTTGTCTGATAACTCTGTTGGAAGCGCCTTCCCGCCATTGTGAAGCCGGTCAATAAAAAACAGTTTATCTCCAATTTGGGTGCAGAAGCTTTTGATGAATACATACGATGGAAAACAGTTTATCTCCAGTTTGGGTGCTGAAGCTTTTGACGAAAATGTACCAAGAAATTCGAACGAAGGCACTCTCGCCAAAATGCTCATGCGTCCTAGCAAACTAAGAACATGACGCTGCGCCCGTGTATTGTTGCAAAACCCAGAATGCCTATTTTAAATGCGCAAGAGTTCCCCCTCTGGGTGGAGTGGCCCTCCAAAAGGGGGTACGTTATCTGAAAAGCTACGGAACCAACTGCTGTTCATCCATGGTCTTAATCTTTGCAAAGCCGGCCAATGGAGAACGGTTTATATCCAGTTTGGCCTTAGAATCTTCTGACGAACACATACGAAGAAATTCGGACCGAGGCACTCTTGGCATAATACTCATGGATGTGACGCGCTGTGCAGCTGTATTGTTACGAAACCCAGAATGCCTTTTAAATGCGCAAGAGTGCCACCTTTGGGTGGGATGGGCCTACAAAAGCCGGTACGTTATCTGAAAAGCTACGGAACCAGCTGCTGTTCAGCCATGCTGTTAATCTTTGTTTATCCGGGTGAAGCAACGTGCGACTAGCTCATTATGACTGCAAGTATGTACAAACATCGGCGCTTCCTTAACATGAGAGCCACGTAAACGATGGAAGACTTTTCGATTAGTGAGAAATTTTGTGAACTGTGCAGTGGATTCTCCCATGTGTTCTGCGTGGCATCGTTGGTAGATGTGTATCGGAAAAGCATACAAGAACATCGCAATTGGGCAAACCTTAGTACACCGCCAGGCTCTCTGCCCCGGCACAACTCGCTAGAGACTGCGTAAGAAGCGGTAGAGCGTGCTAAGTGGGTGCGCGGACATTTTTCAAAATTTTTTAAATCTAAAGGCGCTGAGAGAAACACATGTGAGTATTCGTTGTGCCGTGCATTCTTTCCACATTCAGTATTAGAGAAAGCCTGTCTGCAATGAGGAAAGCCGGTGGGGGCTGTACAGTATGTGAGTGTACAAGGACATTGCAGTTCGTATTTAATTGTCAAAACAGACTGTTGTTTATACTCCGCAAGGGTGTCCTTTATGCTTTGGTGTCTTACTGTTCGTTGTCGTTATGGTGTCACCAGCTGTTTCAGCCTCTTGCTTCATTTTTCACCAGTGCCGAAGAAACTTGCACATGTCTCATCACCGTCCTTTTATAGTTTTGCGTCTATGAATATCTCACTGCAGCTTCCGACTACAGAACAATTCCAGCTCACACATGAACGCATGCAGGATTCTCACCTTCTCCATAGACCAGGCCTTTTCAGTATTTCTTTCTTTCTCTGCTTTTCGCTGCTTATGGGGAAGCGTTGGTGTTTCCTTGAAATACCGAGTAATAGGCCTATAATCAGAGTGCACTCGCCGTAAGCAGCTTTAACTTTAAGAAGGGCGTAAAATGCTTGTAACATTTAGCCCTTTGCTAGGTGGTGTGTGAGCATGCAATAATTCGCATGACAATAAGTTTGAACTCAGGATTGTGACAAAATCAGAAAATTTGCGGGCAGTTGACGAGGCATAAGTGCGTCTTTTTAGGAACAATTCTGAGTTTTCACGATCGCGACCGTCATTGTATATTTTGGAAAAATTTGCCTTTAATTCAGAATGTTCAACGGACATTTCCTTCGTTTATGGAGTCTGAGCTTTGCAACCGGTATTTTCCCTTGCATTTTAAGATATGCATAAGAAGAAACCAAATCCAAGGGCTTCTTCTTCATAGTTAGGCCGCTCTAGGAAGGAGCTCAGACGTAAAAGCAGAAATGATTCCTCTTCTACGTACATTCTGGAGATGGTCTTATTCCCCAGATTTTCTGAATCAACATCAAGTGAGTGTTGTAATTCAAGACGTAGTCACTAGGTGTTTTCTACAATAATGCTAACATTTCAGATGCCTACCTAAGTACGAAGTATTTTTGGAGAAGTGGCAGTGGCCGAAGTAGCAATCTCTCTAGCAGGGAGAACGGGAACACGACTATTTGAAGGGAACGCCGCCATGAATTAGTTGCTTGTATCAAGAGAGCTGTTGACAAAGACATTTTGGATAGCAGCGTGCCTATTGTGCACCACAGGAGACTGCTTTGAGGCGTATGATACATCATTTGGTCTTTTTGTCATTCTGTGGCCTTGCGAATCTAGACTCACTTTCTGTCTGCAGGCAAAAATTCGGCGCTGCTCCAGACATGCCTAGGAGTTTCATTGATTCAGTCTTCAAAACCGTTAGCTTGAAATAGCTTTTCGATTCCAAAAGCATAAAGCAGTTCCAGACAGCAGTGGCTTAGACAAAGCGGTTCTCCGTGCCACCTGCAACTTCCTTTTGATTAAGTTGTGTCGATAAAAGACTACTCTTCTACGTTACTAGTGGGTGAGACTTACGGATCGTCGGTAATACCATCTGCTATGCAAGAGCGTTTCTTTTGGAACACGAGGATATTGCATGTCAGCGAGTACTCAATAGTCCCAGACGACGCCCGCTGTAGCGCTACTATCCGTTTAACGGTAGGGTTTTCGCCTTTGCAATTTTTCATGGCATAGTATTTGTGAATGCATGTATTATTGCATCATTGCTTGTGCTGAAGGCTTGTTAAGCGAAAACAAAGCTATTATGTATCTGTGGCGAATGGTTATTTCGTCAGTTCACGAGGCCTTGAAATAGACGTACATCAGGTATACATACCCGCAGGGGCGTAGTTCCAGATGTGGTATGTCGCTGTCAGGCAATTGCACTAGTGGGCTAAAAAGCGATACGTACAATTTGAATAGTACACTTCAGCCTGCACGCAGACAGTAAGATTACTGATGGATGCCTCCAAGCTGTATGCTCATGGGATTTATCTGCTTCAAGGTCGTATGTCGCTGGTATAAGCTATTTCTTCGTGTTTCCCGCCTGCCGCTGCTAACATAATACACCGGGCTGCCAGCTCTGGCTTAATGATTTTTGTAGCTGGCTAGATCTGAGAATGTTTTCAGCTTGAGACGGTGAGTTCGAAAGCAGCTTAGTTTCCACATTACAAACTCAGCTCACGACGTTTCAGTATCGGCTGTTGTACGGTACTCCCTAGCCTATACTTTGTTTTTGTTCGCATCTAGTCGCTGCTCGCAGATGGCCTACTCTGTGCAATGCAATGCGTGAAAGTTTGAGGCTAAGCCTAGAGGCTTGTAATAAGATAGGTTCAGCTAATTTTCGTCGTCATGTCCTGGAGGGACGCCCCAAACGGATGGTGGCATGCTGCGACCCATCTTCCGCATCTTTTTGCACCTGAGAAACTTTGAAAGGATTCTTCCAAAGTTAGGACGGGGTACGCAGGCTACAAGGCACTTACGTATTACCTGTAATATGCTTTAGTAGGACTGGATTCCCGTCATTCTAAATCTGCTGCATTCCAGATGTGCTGCTTAGCCGAATAACGTGTTAATGAGCGTGAAACATTGTTGCTGCTTTGGCTTGTGGAATGAGAAAGCTTTGTGAATTCATTCAGTTTTCCTTACTGTAGCGTTGGGGCCTCTATATCGTCTCATGCGTTTACTATCATCTGCACGTTCTTTTGTTTGCTCAATATGCAGAAAACTGCGGCACCCCAATGTGCCGTGAGAGCTAGTGATGGGCAAACTCGACATATTTGTGGATACCTTGTGACCCCGAATCTTTTTTTAGTGCGGATTGTCTGTCTTGTCACTGTTACCTAACGTTTGAAAGGCTCAGCAGGTGACATGGGTCCAGTCGGGTTGTTGGTTAACAACGCAATGCAGCAGCACTGATCTGTTACCCAGCGTTATTTTATGCTTAGGAAGTCCGTTACAACGCACAACGTATGCATATGCCTGCTGCTTGGCAGGATTCAGGCGGTGAAATGTACTAATGATGCAGCTCGTCAAAGGCTAATTCTCTCGTGCTGTTGCTGTGAAAGTTGAGGTCTTCATTAGTATTTTTATCTAAGAAATTTTGTGCAATACGTGTCATCCCACGCACTTGCGACGTCGTTCTGACCAGTCATTCATTGGAAATGAAACCTACGCCAGCATGCAATTGGCACTATTTATGCATGTGTCCTATTCTTGCAAGAAAAGCTGGAAGCACATCCCTTCTACGTATTGCTGCTCAGCTCCCTGCCATTATGCCTTATGCGAAATCCTTCCACCCTCTCTGTCTCACTGTTCTATTTTTTTTCTATTTATAGAAAGTCAGTTTCTCGAGGTTCCATACCAGAGCGGGCGCGAATACTTTTTCATGTCCTCTTTTGAGTATGAAGTTACATTTGAAGGCCAGCTAGAACCTGCAGGTTTTTTTTTGAACGCATTAACTTATTTTTCCGTGCTGCGTCACATAAATGCGAAGTATGTACGTTGAACGTTTCTTATTCCAAGTTTTATTTTTGTCGCGTTTTTCTTGTAACAAATCGTTGAGCTTCATTATGTTGTTTGAGTCTTTCTGTTTCGCTTTTCTGCCGTTTCGTTCTAGATTATCGGTGTTTGGGAGCTGCATCTATTGAGAGAAAGACGCTTGGACTTGGGAGTGTACTTGAGTTTTCCGCAGTCGCGTTGGTCTCATTTGTCGTCTCACGATACGCAGGCAGTGAGTAACAGAGGCTAATGCTGACATTGGTGCGCTGCTTGGTTGAAGCCAGAGAGACGGAGTTTGTTAAGAGAGCTCGTGTATCACATTCGTATCATATTCTGGGCTTGCTTGCAAATAGCGGTTTGTGACGTCCTTTAAAGAGGCTGCAGGCCGTCCAGCCGTTGACATTTTTGAGCCGCTACTGGCAAATTTGTAATCTCTGTCTAAAAATTTCTGCAAGTTCAATATGATACTGGTCGCTTGTTGCCGAGTATCGTTGCTGCCTCTTCTAAGTTGCCAAACGTGTTTTCCCTGCGACGTCACCCAAAGGCAAAGGGGATCGTCTGCATGCAAACGCGACTGCCATCGATTCTGCTTTCTCTATGCATCATGCATGCTTTTCGAGTGCTCGAAAAAACAGTTCTGGCGGTTTTGAGCAGAGAGTTAATATATTTTACAGTTGAAGTTTTCGTTTCCTGAAGAAGGTCAACAATCAGCGAGGTGCGCTCTGTGCAAGCTTACGCTTGTTTGCTGCTTCACTTCGCCCTACAGCGCTGGTTCTGAGCATGGACAAGGGAAAAACGAAAGCTTTTTGGAAGCATGCCATGTTGTCTGAAACTGTCTGAGTCCGTTTTGCTTGAAAGCGTATTGGCTCGCCAGCGTGTTGTTTATTTGCAGACATGTGGAACTTTTAGACCGCCCTAGCCAGCGTAACATCTAACAGTTCAGCGTGGGGCGCAGCTGTCTGATTGCTCAGAACTCATCTTTATATTTTGCAGCTGTGTATATAGACAAATCACGGATGCATGATTTCCATTTCGCGATGCTTATTTGGCGTGCAGTGGGGAGAGCAAGTAAATGAATCATTACTCAGCAGAGGTTCGAATATGAAAATGTCTTATTTTCAGGTATATTGCGAGCAGGCACGTTTAACGTTCACCGGATTCCTCATGGGATCCGTGATCCGTATATGGAAACACTAGGCAGGCAACTGCTGTGCGAATCATGTTCTCATGCGGATTTTACGTTATTTGGTAGCGCGTGAGTGCTGTCGACATGCTTAATCTCGCAAGAGCAAATGCGCCATATCGTGTGTGTTAGAGAAGTCATTCGGTTCTAGGGTCAGCGCCGGGCTTCTCAGGGCGTGCTCAGCAGTTTGTTGCCACTCATGACAATCATAAAACAATAGGAGGTATGTGACCCTGGACTTCGCGAGGTCCACGCGTTCGAGATTATCGTAAGATCTTTTCCGTCGCACAATCAGGCTTTTCCAAAAGCACAATCAATCGCCACAGTGTCACAGCGCAGTGCTGATTCCAGAACAACACACAAATTTGACCAACAGTTCTAGCTGCAGTCCGTTAGACTGTGTGCATTGGATTATTGGGTTACTATCAGGACGTATGCCGTACATTGGATTATGTCCTTGGGATGTGATTATTTGGACTTACTTACTTTCCAAGTCAAACCGTGTAGTGCTACTGTCTCGCAGAAGAGCGTGGGGGTCATTTCTATGTAGAGCTTCACTAAAATGATATGATTTGAGCAGCAGGAGTATGCGCTGTTTTTGTCATGATTCTTGCAATGCCATTTCTGGCTTTCATGCAGTGCAGCAAACTGCGGCAACTCTTTCTTTAAATTGGCAGATGTTCACCATAGCATCCAAATGCTGCTCTATTGGAGTGGTTTTCTAGATTGTGCGTGTTTAGAATCTACAGAGAGTTGCGTGCCAAGCACCTTTTCTACAGTGCTACATTGTAAATGGTACGCATGAAATCCCTGTGGCACATTGTTGTGAAAGGTATGCAATAGGCGAATGAGAATGCAGAGTGCTCGCACCTAGTAAACGCATCGGCCCTGCAGCCAGAAAACATAAGTTTTCTAGGGACTGAACAAAACGTTTTTTGTCAGTTGGTACGTAGAGTAACCAACGGGTAAATGCATTAAATCATGTCTCGTGTCATTCCAATTTTCTGGTAATGAGGGATTTGAGTTTTGATGCACTGTAGAGAGTGCGTATCGCATTTTACAAACTATTGAGCCGCTAGTGTACAAGGTAGACATGATATTTATCATGCCGTTTGCGTTCACGTGTACAGGTGACGAAGACTGTTTTAAAATGGCCTTGGGAGTTTGCTGACCTTTCCTTCTATGGCAACTTTTATGGGTGTTCTCCGGGGGTTATAGATGTTCTGTCGACATTCACAAGCATAATAAGTTTGATTCTTTTCCTCCACGTCAGTTTGTACGGCATTTTGCACTGTCTACGTGGTGACTAGAAAAGTCTTGTTTGTCTGTAATAGTGTCAGTTGGAACTGAATTTGCCAGGACATAATTATTGGCGCTTATCGTCATGATGTCGTGTTGACAAATGGTGTGGAACGGTACGGGTGTTTGATTGGCAAGTTGCAGCCTCAGGCAGTGAAGGTGTTGGTGAGGTTGCTGGCTTCCAGGATTCAGCATACTGCAGCGTTTGGGTCATGCTGCTTTTGAGGTAATCAATACTGCTATCGAGTGATGTTCTTGATACTGCCCATTACAACCATGAAGATGTCACTGAGCGGCTTTGCAGGAGGTGAGCCTTGTGCACATCAAAACGTTTCTGCGTAGGTGAGTACGAGTGATTTGTCGACGGCAGCACAGCCTGTCCGTCTTCCTCCTGAAGTGTTGCTTGTAGCAGATGAGTGGCCGCTGGTTAGCACGAGATCAGCTTTTATCTGTGCTTTGCTGTTCGATCGTGGCAATTCTTTGAACGTTTCCGGCAAGTATTTAGTGTCCCGGCCACCAGGAGGCTTACTTTGCCACAAGAGAGTATGCTTCACGCAGCAGGCACACCAAGAGCTAAAAGTGTTACCGCTCTGAGAATACCATGGTAACGCGCAAAATGCATCTGGCATTGTGCCGATTTCAAGTGCCAGTTGAAAGGAAAGTGAAGCGTTGCACCTGAATGACCCGCATGATGATCAGGAAGTACGTGCACCAGGATGAATGTCAATGAATGCGCTTTCCCTAATCCCCAAGACAGCATAAATGAAGAGGCTGCATTTTAAATGCTTGTCCGTCGTTTTTACTTGCACATATTATCATAATGAAGGTTCTCGTTGCAAACGGTATGAACGCGATGTACCTAATGTGCATAGCCGTGCTTTGACACATTTCCTATTTCATTCCAACGATTTATCTAACGAGATGTTTTGAATATACTGCAGATGCACTTTGGATGAAGCAATGCAACACAAAGAGTGATTCAAGGAGTAACATGCTTCCCCATTGCTATTTCCGTTCAAGGGTGTGAGTTTCAAAGGCATATTGGTGAGCCCCCACACATGCATTTGCAAATGCTTCAAAACATTTGTTGGGTGAACCTACTTTCTTCTCGTTAAACAGCGACGGAGGGGACAAAGCGAATACTTGTCATTTAGATATTCGCTGGATTTATAGAGAGGCCTATGGCAGCAATTGCAGCCTCGGCAGGAAGCTTATTTTCCCCTCCAAAACAACTCCTGACTTGTGATTTCGAGTCGGCATTGTTGCCTCTCGGCACGTTGGTAAGGCTGGATTACAGAGAAGTAACATGACAGCTTTCCACGCTTAGTTGCCCTTGCGGGCTTGCATGGTTTATAGAGGAGTCACGTTTCGACGACATCTGGCAAGAGCAGTTTGTGAGCAGCATAAAAACTTGCGGAATGTTTCAGTGCAAGAGGTCACATGCCCGGCGTATAGGTTGCTCGTGCGAACCGGATCGAAGCCAAGCGCTGCTAGGCACTCAGACAGCACGAAGAGGTGACTTGCTACCCACTCTAGACCCCTTCACCAGCTCCATCTGAATTTCTAGGATGTGCGTTTTTCCACGTTTTGCACTAAAACAAGTGCCAAACGTTTGCGTGCACTCTTCAGAAAAGGGTGCCGGATTGAAGGTCGGTTAGTCTCTGCAAGGTGAACGTTTTTCCCTGTTGAGATAGGACCGCGCATTTCCAGTGCTATGTTTCCAAAATGCAAAGAGAGCACGTCAAACCAAATTCCTTCGTATAAGTTTGCTGCGGCGTTTGATCTCTGAGGCTAACTTTGTGGTTTTCTTTTCGTAAATACATGCAGGTTTTTTCCCTTCAATAAGCCATGCAGTTTTCCTTTTTTATGGTTTCTTCGTAGATTATAGGCGCTTGGAAAGCTTAGCTATTGAAAACGCGCAGCTGGGGCTTTTAGGCTTGAGGGTCTACTTTAGAAACACAGGTTTCGACATCACCTTCTTGCGTTTCTGGCTCTTACTGCTTTGGCGTGTAGATGATTTAGTATATGTATTCCACAAAAGTCTGCTTCTGGCTTGTGTTGTGTCTGCATCAGATTGTGCGTTTTTCGACCCAGTAGTTTAACTCTGGTATTATTGGTTGCACCGAACATAAAGAGCTGTTTAACTTTTGAGCACATGCAAGCATGACGCTCCTACAGTACTGCTTGCTTCTCAAATTTACAGCGGTACTATTTCAGTTGATTCTGCCAGCCGCTCAGCCGTCTGATGGAATAAGTGACCATTTCATGTAAAAAGTCGGTGAGCTCCATGCAGCAAGGTAATAAATTCTGACTAGAAAAACAGCGGCTTGCTTCATGTTTGTAGGGGAACCATTGTAAGGCGTCAGTTTTCTGTCGATCGCTCAAAAAGTCTGGTATTGCTGGTCCCAAGCATATTTTTGTGTCAGTGTGTCTGCACCAGTTTCCTGGTTGCAATATGTGTTCGCTGGCCCTGCATTTTCTGACCGCTGTTTTTGATAATTGTTTTTCTGTTCAGTTGCCCCTTATGAGACTAACTGTTTCGGAGCAGACAAAAATATTCCGAGATCGAGTAAGTTTACACATAGGCTTCTCTGTCTTCCAGCATCGGGTACCTACAAACTTAATCTCCCCCATAAACAGAAAGTAAGCCAGATAGTTGGGAAAACGCAATGACAAAAGACACTCACGCGACATTAAATATAGTTAAGGGATCTTTTCAGTTTGCAACAATGTTTGGTTGGATTATTCTGATTAGGAGTCACTGACAGCTAAGAATAAGTGTGCATGGTGCGCCCTTCTGCGTCTGTGCCTTCTGTATTGAGGGGCCATGTTTTTCTTACACTGTTCGTCGCTGAAGAAGCATTGGTACGACTTGCCTCGATTCTGCGCAGAATGTTAGTCTGGTGAATGATCGTCGAGTGACGATTGAAATCTAAACAGTGACACAGAGACAATCAATATCAGCCGAGCCTTAGAAAACTGAGATTGCTCTTCGACTTGCACTGTTGCATATTCTGGCAGCTGGAAAATCACATTAACCAACGCCCCGAGAGGTGCGCACCATAGCACGTTCTGACCTACCGTACGCGGTACCACAAGAAGATGCGCCATGAGGAATAACATGCCCTAAAAAACAATGAAATCTTCAGGAAACTGCTGTGATGTCGCTTTTTTGTTTCATCATCTCGTTTTTCTGTGCAGGTTGTACGTTAGATGATGGGCTATCCATGAGGGTGGTAGCTGCTGAAGTGTGAGTGACAGCCACTTGTTGCTTTTTTATTGAATCACGAAGCAGCTAAATAGTGATTTCTGTAGACAACATCGTATGCAGCCAATTGACAGCGGAAAACGTTTTGGGGTCACTGATTCAAGCTCACTGTGCCTGGGATCGCTTGCGTTCTGCGCCATCATCTGTGACAAGCAAAAACCATCCACGTTGAAGCCGTTTTATGTAAAGGGCAGCCCTCACAGAATTTCCTTGTAAAAACGCGTACAGTGTCTTAGAACTAAGTGTCGCTAAAGCTGTAGGTGTGATTGTTACCATGGGCATCAAACAATTTATTCTGGTAAAAATACCACGCATCCAGCTGGTAAGCTCAATGCTATTTCCTCAAGAGAAAAAACCGATATACGAGATTGATAAGGTAACTGCAATAGTTCAAATTTTAAGGCTAATTTTCCTCAAAGAAGAGGAAGAGCTTTTCGCTCCAGAAAATCAACGCTTCTATTATATTGGCTTGGTAACCAACGTCATGAAGCGTCGTCTTTGTTAAGCATGGCCAGCTTTCCATAATAATCGGCAAGAAACAGTGTTTTTAGTGGCCTTAGCAGCTGAACCTTAGGGAATCAAGGCTTTTTCCTTCTGCTTTTCGTAGTATTCATTACCTCGGCGCAAACGTGTTTCCTTAGCAGTATAGCTCTCCCCTATATCTGTACGTCGCTTACATTTGAGGCAAGAAAGCACATAGAGACAATTCATGGAGTCCGATAAACAATCAGAAGGTGAGTGACGCTCTCCTCACAGCGTGAATTGTCTCGTCGGGCGCTTTTGAGCTATGCGTCTCTTCAGACTAACTAACGAGGCCACGGTCGCCATGGCACTGAACAAATTGACCTGTAAGGCGAGTTCGAGCGTGGCAATGTGCTGCTCTCGTGTAAGTGCGCGCAGGGTTACACACTGCACAGTTGCGTAGTAGAGTATGGAAGCTATAGTGGTTGTACCCAGCATTGATTCGTTTGGCAAGCTTGGGGGCGGCATTTGGTGTCCCAGCGAGAATTTTCGGCTTCTACAACTTTCATTTCAGGCTGTAGCTTCCCTATGCGCGGCTGCGCACTCGCTGTGGAGCCCTATGTGACACTGTTGTGTCATTTTGCCAAAGCGAAGCCAACAGCGTGCTCTACCGTGATAGGAGTTGACAACTGTCTTTTCATATGTGGCTGGATGTTCGCAAGTGGCGCTTTTTCTGTATCAGCAGCTTGGCATGTTGAGACCTTTCTTCCCCAGTAATTGAGGCGATGAATTGCAGGTAAATGTTTTCCTTTTTGGTGGAAGCATGGTAAGGTGCAGTCAACATTGGAAGGCACAATGCTCTGGAGCGTCGAATTGTGACAGGTCACTTGCAACCATATTTAACGAGAAACACACTTGGGTTCCGCGTTTACGGTGCTTTGTTGCAAAACTATGCTGCATGGATGTATAATGCTGCCGGCTACTCTTGAAAGTTATATATTTAGGAGAAGGTTGTAAGCCCTGTTGAAATACAGCAGACCACTTAATTTTCCCCAGTATGTGGCCACTTCAAATACTAAATGGCAACGTGTTTGAATCTCATGCACAACTATCATCATTCTGCTCCCGCGCACGATTAGGCAGTCAGCTCATGGTAAGAAACAATCCCGTGACCTCGTGCAAAACTTCCATAGTTTTCCTCCCACGCACGATCACGCAGTCAGCTCATGGTAAGAAACCCTCCCGTGCCCAGCCTAGCACATGAGCCAACAGAAATTACCGCCGCGTTTTAACGGGTAGCCATAGTATGCGCCGCTATGTCTACGTGATAGTGCTTTCCGTCTTTCCAAAGTTATCGAATGCAGCACAGCATTATTGTTGCAATATTTAAGTAACTGAGCAAGTGCTTTTTAAGGTCATTCTCCTCTGAGAAAAAAGCCAGTATGTGTAATTGCAGTTGGGAAGAAAGTGCTATTCAGAACACTCTGTCACAGGGTGATTTCTGATGAGCACACCTTCGACAGAAGGACGCGGCGGCGCCGGTTTCGGTCCATGAGGAATCATTTGCTCTGCATGACAATTCACGTTTTAACGCCTTGAACAGCTATGGCATTGGCCGCTTCGCAAAAGTAACTTACCGCATTAAATCTCCTTCAACAGTATCGCCTGTTTTGTGGTACACGGCCTAAGGGCTGAAAGAGTCAAAGACGTTTTATGTTGTCGATGCTAAATGATGACTGTGTGGCAGTGCTGTTCTTGTTTCACCAGAATCTGACGACATGAGTTCGTTGCTGCATATTTGTGCCTGAGGGCATGAGACGTCCTGGTAATCAATCAGTTGTACTCTGCCTTTTCCCACTGTTGTCTTTCATTATAGCACTTGTTCTATCAAATGCCAGTAAAGACGCCTTTCGCGGACAACCGTGTTATAGAATTATACCCTAGGCCTTTCTGTTAAACAGGAAAGCTATTGAAGAAGTCGATGGAGGGCTCAGGGCGTGGCTGTTGGCCTAAAAACGGTTATGCTTGCCGTGGGTTTTCGCGGGGACGTAGATAGTACGTAGACACCTGCCGGTTTTGATACAATTGATGTAGCATACCCTCCCTTTGTGCAGTCTAAAATTTTCAGCACAAGGTAATCATGGAATACGGACCTTCTTGGTAAATAATGAAGAGCTCGTTATCGCTTTGTTGGTGCATCAGGCTGAGCAGATTCACACGGCATCTTTTAACGTGCAAAAGTCAAGCGTGAGCTTTTTGTTATCTGAATTTTCCAAGGCACTGTTTCATGTGACTGAAGTTTAAAATTGGAACGCTGTACTCTTCTGCTGTTGCATTGATGACCACGCGTGCTTTTGAAGCTGCTTGCTGTTCGATGCATTGGAACGTTAGTCCATGCATGAACTGTTGATTTAAACCCATGCGCATGCGACACGGTTTCAAGGCGCTAAGCTGCTCCAATGCGTTTGATAATTGACTAGAGGTGCTTTGGATAGCTACTTCAGTTGAAGTGGAGGCGTCACCCCTGGTGCAGTCTGCCGGATTTCTGTACCCAAATACTGACTCGCTTGCGACTGCAACCCCATGGAACAGAAGGTTCCCAATGTTTCTGACTATTGCGCTTGGCAGGAGCTACAAGTTGTGCAACGTGCGCATTTAAACTCTACTGGCAGGGCAAGCATATCATCATAAAAGGGGCGCGCACTTCTGCGCGGAATATTTGCGCGTTTCCCATAAGTATAGCTGGTCATTGGGGACACGCGTCAATTCCAAGCTGGACATAATTCAATTAGTAAGCGACGGTGACATCGACCACCAAAATCGCCTACTTAGTTTCATCACGCGCTTGCTTTCTGTGCGTAGAAAAAGCTGGTTTTGGCGGTTCACACTGCTCGGGGCCCGCAGGGAGGAGAAGCGTGCAGCATCGCAGCTGGCGTGCGATCAGTTCTTCTGCACTGACTTTCTTCTTTTCCGTCTTTGTTTACGACGTAGGAAGTGAGAGTCGGCTGAGAACTCCTTGTTGTACTGGTCAGCTCCAGCAAGGCGACCATCGCCCGTTGGTATGGCTCTTCCTTTCTGCTCGGGCTTTCGTAGATACTTGGAACGTTTGCGGCACTGGTGCGTCATGATCTAGATATTACGCGCACACAAACGGTGGAAAATTTTAGAGTCCAGCATCAGCATACGAAGCCGTTTCGCGGAGTCTCCAAGAGTGCAAATTATTTCAAGAAGCTGCCTAGGCACAGTGTTGCAAAGGAGCTGAAATGAACAAAGACATGGTCTGCAGACCAAGTGAGGAGTGTGATGATCGTTCTTTTTGTGAAGTGCGAATCTGTTGGTGACCACGTTCACGCCATACATTTTCCTATTTACATTTCTGTGCTTTGGTGATGTGGTGAGACAGGCTTTGATTGTTTTCATGTAGTGAGACAGGGTTTGATTGTTTTCATTCCTTTTTTAATGTGAAAGTAACCGGGTGTACCTTATGATGTACTTTAAGCCGAGCTCACCGCTACTCGCGAATTGTGTAACACATTTTTTGTGTAATCGTGACCACAAACTGCGTCATCGTTTGCGCAAAATACGTAGTTAGGCAGTCAGACCAACCGAGCTATACTGGGCTGCAGCTACAGCGAAAATGCAGAATTGCTTTCAAGCGATGCTCATGCGGTTTTTAATGCAGCAGGCCAGAAGAATCCGCTTTTGGTAACTACAAGGTTCACTATTTCGTGTTTCCGTGTTGCTGTGCCTGAAAGGCTGTTTTTGCCGTAGAGTTCTCTTGCAGTGTTCTGGCTGTGAGCGGTAACCGATGGTATAACACCAAATGCACTGTAGGAATCATGTGTAAAGATCCTGCTAATTGGAGTCTCCGAAAGAGTTGTTAATTCAGTGGCTTGCCGTTATCTGGATGTTATTCTGTATTTTGGCAATGGTTGCGGGTATGTCGTAGCAGCACTGGCTGCGCAGCCATTTGTTGAGGCGGGTTCTACATTTATTTCGGTTTATGCCTGGGTAAATAAGAACCACTTCACACATACGAAATAAAGTCTCAGGGAATCAGCTAATAGTATTCACGCGGC
The DNA here is from genome assembly GCF_000499545.2 of Eimeria tenella. Classification (NCBI taxonomy): domain Eukaryota; phylum Apicomplexa; class Conoidasida; order Eucoccidiorida; family Eimeriidae; genus Eimeria; species Eimeria tenella. The sequence goes on from NW_013542262.1 coordinate 292,019, forward strand.
TGGTCAAGGGTCCCATTCCGCAGTTGTATCACTGATTACTAGGTTGCCACGTGCTGGCAGCCCAAACTGGAGATAAATGGCGTGAGCTCAGGAGGTCAAAGTCCTGGTTGCTGATGCAAGTTTGGCTCTTTACATTAAAAATATTACATCCACTGTCTCGTACAATGCGAAGGAAGTGCGTGGGCACATGGGCGGGGGTGCTTGCATTGTTTAATTCTCGATTGGCTCTCAGGACAAAAGCTGCCGTTCAAAAGGGAAAGCTGTCCAAAGCCCACCAATGAGCGATTACTCGGTTGCTTTATTCTTTTCTTTGTGTGCAGTTTTACGCTGGCAGCATTAGCAGGTATTCGGATATCTGGATCAATCTACGTGATGTGTTCACTACCTGCTATTTTTTGCAGTATGTGGAAGTATATGCGGAGCGAATAACGCTCACTGTTTTCTGCTTTACATATTTCACGCTTGGGCGCTGTTGTAGATAGCATTGTTGTTACCCAGGTTCCCTGCGAACGGCGTATTTCCATCAACAGTAGAGCAGTAATTGGAAGGGTTTTTGCGGGGTGGGGGAGGAGAGGTGAGGAGGCCAGTGCACTCGTCCAGTCTGCTCCGTTAGGAAGGGCGAGCGCGCACGCTTTGCTTGTCAGGCAGCAGAGCGAAGGTACACGCAATGAATGCATGGATTGGCATGCAGGATAGTGAAAATCATTGCACATTTCCGAGAGTTAGAGGGACACACTAATGGCTGAGTGTGGGAGATTTGAAAAACTCTGGAAGCTTTTTAGTGCATTTTTTATTGCTCTGCTTCATGCGATATGAAGGACGTGAGTGTCGGTTTGAAATTCGTGCGCTGGCGTGTCGCTCGAAGGTTGTTACGACTCAGTCTGTCGATTAGCAAACGTCGCTCCACAGTTCCCATCAGCAACCGCCTCACTTTTATGTTTATATTTTGGGTATTCGCATTATATCTGTGTCAGCATGAACATTCCTTTTGCTCTATATATCCATTCTCGTAGGGCGAGTGAACGTTGTTCGGAGGTGGTTCATGCTTACAGATGGCGTCAAACCACAGTCCCTTTTGCTTCAAATCATCCTAAGTCTGTAGTCAAGATGTTCGGCGCAGGAATGAGTGAAAGGTTTGCGATGCTTTCTCCCTAGGTTGGATTTTTGGTTTTGTCAGCTGTTCAGTCTGTTGAATCCCTTTTCACTCCCGATGCAGTCGGCAGAATGCGTCAGCTTGATGTTGCACCACTTGTACCTAGCGCTGGGCAGTGTGGAATAAAGAGATCACATGAATTCTTCAGGAAGTGAGTGCAAGTGAAGCATGCCCATATCGTTCCGCTACGTGGAAAATATTCTCGTTAGCAAGCGCACTCAAGGCATTCCTCCCGACAGGCCTGCATTTTATTTTGCTTTCCACGTGCCCGTGTGCAAATGGACAACAACGTGTCATTCGAAAGCTTATATTTCTTGTTTCTCCTCAGACAGACTGTGGTGACGATAACAGGCTATTGTGGGCTATGATTGGAACCACAGAGACTTCGTGGTCTACAGGTCTCCTCGCTGTGGCATATGTAAATCTCGGTTTCTGATATTGCATCAGGCATCATGTTTGTTTCACAATAAAACTCCACATGAGTGGGAGCCAACTGACGTATCAGGCTGCCAAATCTTTGGCGGGAGGCCTGTGTTGGCAAGCTATGGTGAAAAAGCCGAATTCACTTATCTTATTCGGATGATGAGACTGGAGTACAGGCACAGTGAAGGGTCACGGTGTCTTTGTAAAGTGCGTGTCTGCCGTCAAATGCAACTCAGCCCGTGGCTTTGTTTCATTCCGCGCATTGAGCAGTTTTATCATTTGTGGCTGCGTATGTGACAAAGTAGCGTTTCTTCACTATTGCAGTTTGTGTCATCATCCTTCTAACTGGCGTAGATTGTGTTGTTAAGCAGCACCTGTTTTCAGCTTTGCCTTCAGCAGAGCTGTCGTCCAGTTTGCCGGCATCGCTAGTAGCATACTTTTCCACACAGCATGAGTGTTATCGAGCACGCAAAATAGGGCATCGTATCATCAAATTGTTGTGACTGTGTGTATGTGAGTATTCGACTGCAGAGCATATCGATAAATGGCAACGCACAGTGATTACTGCAGCCGTCATTATCCTCCACGTTGAGCGTGCCAAAACGTTTTCGTTTTCTTATCGCGGTATTGTTTGTGCGAGGGATAAATCGCGACGGGAAAAAATGCGCCTGAGAAAACAAAAACAACAAAGTCAGTAAGTGTGTTAGCTTTGGCCCTTGGAGGGATATTCTTTTCAGAATTCTTGTGAGAAGCCTAAGGTACGTGGTGCCGACGCTGGCCACTTAGGTCAGTTTTGCCAGCATTCCTTCGCTCAACTCCGATTAGCCTACTTCTAATGTTGGCGCGGTTGGTCGAAGGTGCACATCTACTGCAGCGCTACTTGTGCCTGACATAAAGCAGGAATGGAAACACAGGCTGAACTTCTCAGGGCAGAGTTGAGAATAGCAAACAGACTATTGGAAATATGAACTGGGCGCCGGATATTGCATCACTCTCTTGCGCTGCACTGGGCTCTGCGAAGACCGTGAGGATTGGTTGTCAAAAAGATTTTCATGAGGGTTATACACCATGGCGACACGTTTGCAGGAGACCAGCGCATGTACACAGTTCCCTCTCATAGAAGACCACCTTATACCACCTTATTTGTCACCTGCCGATGTTTGCAGCGCTGTACTTTCAGCATTAACGCCTCTACTAACTGCTGTTGCACTTTACGTCTGTTCGCATAGAACTGAAAGAGAGGGTTGCCTCATTTTTTCAAAAGGGGACAATCCAGAGTGTTGCACTGCTGCACGCTCCGAGCAGATTATCGAGCATGCTTCATGGAAGATGCGAAATACGGAGCTGGAAAGTGCTACTGGCAACTCCTAGCTAGAGCAGCACAGGAAAAGACACCAACGCTGCTAGTCTACGTCGGCTGCACCACAGTTGCACTGTGATGGAGCCGAATTAGATACCGTGTACATGTGCGTTCTCGACTGCATAGCAAAGCAGTGACTGACAGTGAGCTTGTGTTACCGTGATAACTGCATTTTTCACTATGTTCCGCGTTGTGCCTGTCAAGAAATATCTGTTGTTGTTCGCTTTTCTGCTGCAATATCGCCTGTGTGATGCTTACGCCGTGACTGAAAAATGTCTGCTACAGGAGTTGTGGGCAAATTAGGAACTTCACATTATGAGCTCTAGTGCAGTCTTGGATGCTGCTGGATCTGCCTGGAATGTGCTGTACTTCGATGACATGGGTAGGGCAACTTTGTAGAAACGAGCTCGCTTAACTTAGCTTTTTTGTTATACCTGAATTCCAAATGCTTGTCCCTCTCGAATGTTGGCGCGCTTTGCGGGTCCCAGTTTGTGTCATCAGTGCCTTGTATTTGCGCATGGATAAAGATTGACATACATGCAGAAGTACGATTTATGCGTTCGACGCTGGATTGTGCACATGAACGGTACCCTGTTATGGATAGTGGGTACGTCACATGGCATTATAAATGCCATTCATGCGAAAAGGAACCGCGCTTTGATGGCAAGCGCGCTCTGCGCACGCTCATTTATACAATATGTCTTATGGCCGATTGAATTCAAGAAAGGCTTTTCACGATGAGCGCAGATTTTGTTCGAGATGCGTGTCCACTTGTTCTGCACCTTTCGCGGTCGTTGCGTAGCTTGTTTTTGCAAAGTGTGATTGGATTTACTCCGTTTAAAACAAATAAGAAATAACTTCTTCTCGCGCGTGTCTTCATTATTTGTGGAGATTACTGACCTACAACGCTTTATTTGGCGTCTTAAATCGTCTTGCTGGGCACTGGTTTGCTGCGATATAATGTGCATCTGCAAACTGTAGGAGTAATGTGATCACTAATTGAGAAACCTGTTTGGTAAGTAGGGAAAAATTTCTTGTTTTCATGATATGTTGTCATTCATCATTGCGACAAGCATATTGCTGTGTACTTTGTGCCCGCGCCAAGCATCGTGTGGGGACTATCAAAATGAAAGTTGTACTCTTGACCGAATTTCAAGTTGAGTACTTTTTGTTGGCCGTTGCCTCTATTGAGAAGAATACATCTGAAGTAGTATTTCACCCTAATTTGTGCCTGTATTGTCTGAGCTATCGCATTCGGCTGGACGCTTGAACATGTTCTTGGACGTAGCAGCTTCCCTAGGAGTCGTAGAATCTGATGGGTTGGCATTTAAGAGTACGGCAGTGCCCTACTTGTGCTATTCGTGTTCCAGTTTGTGCGCTTCGTACACTGTTGCTTCTGAGAAAGAATAGCTTTACCTATTTTGAAACGTCGCATTCCTGCGTCCGGCGCACCAAGTGCTTGAAAATCATTGTTTATGACTTCATTTAGACCCCCTTTTCAGTTAGGAAGAATGCAACTTGAAAAGTCTAACACAGCAGCGTCGCTGGCCCGTAATATCTTTCATTAAGCCGTGCTTTTGCCTGGAACTGTGCTTTTGCCTACCAGAGCGTCGTTGCGTTAGAACTCAGGTGATGGTGCGGGAACACGCTTGCCGAAACAGTGCCTGCGTCTACTGTCGTGATGTGTAGGAATAGTGGAGTTTTGTGCACGGCAAATCGTACATGCAGCTTGTAGGCAACAAAGATTACTTGAAAAACGGACACATTAGTGCAGATGGCCGCATGGCAGGTACATAGGTGTTCTTGTATACTGAGTCGAACAAAGTACAGCTGGTCGCTGTGAATTCTTGAACTGATGCTTGTGAGCATCTTGGTACAGCATCATTTACACGTTTTGGATATAGTGCTGGCCAGGATATGGCAACTTCCTTTTCTGGAAAACATGTATGCTGTTGAATAGGTGGACGTTTCCTTTTACCGGAGGTAAAGCTGCCTCCAGAGATTGGCTTTCGGTTCTTTAGCTTATGGCTAAGACTGCCAGCTGAAACACGCATTGAAAGAGGCAGCTTCTGCTTCCTTTTCCAGACGGATTGTCCCTTCGATCGGGCCAGCACATAATTTGATCCAATTCCTGCACCATTGAACGCAACTTCTAGGCAGTGCGTCTTTGGGGAGCCCGCATTAATGCGAGCGCTAAGTCGTTTTCTCTGTTTACCAGGGAACGATGGTGCGCTGCATATAGATGAAAGCCCACAAGGAGAATCTTTTTGTTTGGAATGCATGGGCACTAAGATTCAATTGTTCCTTTTGATAATATGAAGGCTGTGGGTAGTTCCGCTGAGATGTACCTGCAAGTAGCATTGTTGCAATTCGCAGTTTTATGACAGTGCCGGTATGTGACGGTCGTTCTCTTGACTGCTGTTTGGGTCTGCGTTTGATAAACAAGCTAATTTCTTTGCTCTTTGTGTATGTGGCATTATGCTCGTGTGTGTTGAACAAATAAACCTAAATTGGCTCAAGCCAATTTTAATCTACTACATATCATGGAGTACATTATAGTTAGTTTGAGCTTGTCCCAGATTCCTTAGTTCCTAATCGGGTGCCGCTAATAGGTTCTCGATCAAAGAAAAGCAGGCCTCAAAGAAAAGCCGCATAGGTGATCCAGGGCTTGGTTCACAACATAGCCTTCGGCTTTTGTCCAGCAATATGCCAGTGTTTATCTGTCTCTGCATTAGCATAAGCTACACGGTGTAGAACCGTTGAGCAGGTCTGGCTTCATACTTGTGAACCTCTCAGGTATCGTGTGAATTTGCAAACCTATAAATCTGCAGCAACTACAGGCTAAGTGGAGTTTTCCTTTTCCATGAGCATTGACGCAAATAGGTTACTAGCAAGAGCGCGACGCATCTGCTGAAGAAACAGGGCACGCGGGGAACTTTTTCCATTTTTAATAGAACACAGGTATCTACGGTAATTCTTTCCTTCACCAGTTAGTGAGTGATACCGGGGAAATGGGGCATAACGGGCGGACCAAAGCCTGTCGCTACTTTTGAGACTTTCTTGAGGATGGAGTGTCGTTCTGTGAGTGGGTATAATTCCCAGCCATGTAAACAGTTACGTTTTGAAGCGATCGTTTGGCAACTGCACACAGCGATGCGTGACCTATCCAGTGTGTGAAGCTCATGCAAAGCGTGAAGCACAACTGCAAAATCTCTGAACTTTCTGCTGCGTCTAACACAGTTGAAGTTTGCACAATGGTCTTCCTATTATCGTTTTTCATTGGCTTCATAATTATACAGCAAGCACAGAGAGCACTCGATTTGCGGAGACATTTTTTAATTACATAGTATGTACGTTAATTGGATGCTTAGCTAGAATGGATAAGCAATGACCTTCAGGGCTGTTTCATCTTGGCAGCAAAAACTTAACGCCTTATAGTCCTTACGTAAATGAACATATTTAAAAACTTGCTGCCATTCTATGAAGCTAGTGCGTCACGCGTTAGAGTACTCAGTGACGGCTCTGATTTTCCTAAAGTGCTGAATTACGATGGAAACCAATTCATGGGGAGCCCGAATGTTATTCAGAATTCGTAAAGAGCATAAAATTTGAGTCGTGTCATTTTTGTCTCATTACACACGCGGAGCGTTTAGCCGAGGAACTAGGTATCATAGCTGTTCGGAGGTTCTGCCAATTTTTGTAATTAATGCATAGATAGCGACTCCGCCCTGAAATGCCACGAGATTCTTGATAAAAAGAAAGTGCGCTCTGTCCATCGCCGCTAGTAGCATTGTCAAGCTCATATGGGCAACGATTTGTTAACAAGAACCTGGCTAGACTGACAACTTGAGAAAGACCCAGCTGCTGTGTCTGATTACTGGCCTAAATGAAGTACTCAGTATTATGTTACTAAGATCCCACAGCAATGCCATTAGAGGATATGGCAACACTACAAATTGTTTTGGTGCGCAGACTGATCACACAAGGCGCGTGGGCTTCATGACTCAGTGCTAATCATAGCACTTCAATAAATGGTTTTTTTAGATGACGAAAGCTACCCCAACCTTTCTCTGTATGCAATGAAGGCAGAACTGTGAACGCATTTTGCCTATCCAGGTTGTGAGCTGGACAAAGCATGCGTGCCATGCACTAAAGGAACTGAAATGTGCACCTTTGTGTGTGGTGAAGCAAGTGTTGCTGATGGGAAGTTACCTCGCTTTTTTGCCGCATATGCTGTATGAGGCTGCACCTTCAAGACAATGGAAGTTGTTTAGAATGAGGGGAAAAATAATGTCAATCTGCTTCACCTCTTTAGTTGATGCTGTTGCACTAGGTTTGTTCTATGCCATCTGCAGTCGCCCAGCTGCGAAAATACGCTGAGTACACAGAAATACGTAAGCTGCATGATACGCACTTCGGTTGTTTGTTATCTCGCTTGTCTGTTATTTCTTGAATGATTAGCATGTACGTCTCCTTTTTAGGTATATCGAGGCAAACGTCAAGTCTGTTGACGACTCTGGAGGCATTTGAGTTGGCTCATGAACTGCATCCACCACTCCTGGTCCCATGTTACATGCCAAAACTGCAAACAAAGCATTTCTCTTCTTGCAGCATTCGCACGATGTTGTTGTCCCGGAGCTTGAAAATTGTCTATGTATGAAGGAAGTGAGTTTACCACGATATTAATATCCGTACGGATTTGTGAGAATATATGTTGAACACAGTTCTTATTGGGCACTTATCAAGGGCACATTGTACTCACTATAGTATACTTGTTGCAGTTTGCCTTTGTGCTGCAAAGCCGTCAGCCAATATTTTATAAGAGTGTCCTAGGTGAAGTCATCAAGCCCACTTTCTCAGGAGCGACCCTGGCCTCATCATTCTGTTCTTTACACTACCCCATAATCGTGCTGACTACGGAGCAGCTTACTATCGGCTTTTACAAATTAGAACTGCTGCTCTGCGAGAGCACGCTCCATGACATTGCTTGCTGTGCACCAGGAAGTGCGTGTCTTCGTGCACCTAGTCTGTTGTGACCATCGTGACTATAGTTACTGTAGAGCGTTACTCGCGTGTAACTTGGAATTTTTGGCCAGTCGGTTTAACGCACCGTCTGGAGAGATGCATATGCTACATTTGGGGCGGATATGTATGGGCTCTTTTGGATGTATACTAGTATGTGAGCTTTCTAAATTGAAACATCCAAACACAACTGAGCTCGTTAGACCACAAAAGGTCGTCTTCTGTCTATGTATTTTACTCTAAATGTGCGATGGTTTCATCCTTAGTTCAAAGCACTGCGGAAATCTCGCACTTATGCGAAGTCTCGCACTTATGCGACATCCCATCGTGAACCTTCTACTTAATCAATACACGCTATTTGGACAACTAAGCAAAAAGTAGGCAGATAATCGTAACTTCTTTGTACGCGTCAGAAAGTGAGATCCGAATGAGATCTAGACAACGTGAGCTGCACAGATGCGGTGCATGCTTGCGCAGCATGTCTCTGAGCCAGCAACACTGATATTTGGAAGCGTCGGCCTGTGGCGTGTCACGAGTCGGTTTTTGACAAAGCGGAATTCGTCTTTTGAGGGATCCTGACAAATAAAAGCAGCGAATCGCGCCAGGCCAACATCCTGTGCCCCACGCCTGCCATATTAGGGGAACACGGTGCAAAAATGCTGATTGTATAGACTGTACGAGTTACGCCATCATTCATTTGTGGCCTGCTCGAACGGCTGCTGCGAAAGCAAATAGTATGCTTGTCTTGTTTTATCTGGACATTAGCTACCCACGTTAACGTCCTCTATTTACCTACAGAAAGTACGCCATGTGGAATGAATGAAGTGGCCAGTGTTTGGCGTTAGCTTCAGCGGGGTAGAGTTCCTTGACAGCGTGATATTCTTTCTTTGAAGAACCAAATGCTTGCCTTCAGAGAGCAGAATCGCTATGTAAATTTCTAAACTTCAGTGAGTCCTGGAAGAGAGGAAACGGGTATGCCGGTACTTGTCTGCCTCGCGCCATGTGCTTTAGGTTGTGAGTCATTCTGACTAGTTCTTGACTTTTTGACGGAATGCACAATGCGGCAGCAGCACTATTTAGATTCATTTCAGGTGACGTGAAAAGTACAATCGAACGGTCGTCTTAATAACGGCTTGTGGTGAGCGACTGCAGAAACTGAGCCTGAGACTTCTACCATGCACGCTGTCCAAGATCATGGTCATTCTTTGTTGCACATTGACGTGCTGCGTTTTCGACGCTATGAACACTCCAGCTGGAGAAATAATGCAAGAACAAATATGCAGAATTTGTGTCAAAGGTGTGAATCAGTGAGGAGTTGGTCTGCGATCTAATGGGAGAACAGGAAGTAAGTCTGTTCTTAATCCGCCTGAATTACAGGCTCGCACAGCTGTTGCAGATGCATAGCGAGTGCATCATTTGATCCTTCGTTACGAAACTGTCAACGGTTGACATGTTGCAACTGGGAGTATTCTGCAGGACTTGGATAACGCGCAGGGCAGCCAACTGACTTCCCGTTTGGGTTGGCCAGACCCTCCGTTCTCGTCAAGTGTGTTTGTCACCGTAGTGAGGAGCCTGATGTAACAATGCAGTTTTTTAGGCGTGCCAAGATGATTGGGCTCTGTGAGGCCCTAGATGGTACGTTTCTTGCGCAGGAAGTGTGTAGAAACTCGATGGTTCCTGGCACCGTGGCGAATTACGTCTTCGTCCAGTTTAAGAAATTAAATCGTAATATACCCAAATATACGCAATCCAGGGACATTCGTATACAAGGTGATATGTAAAAAGCCCTCACCTGGCAGCGTATAAGGTAGGAAAGCGCTATAGCAGCAGACGGTGGTAAAGCTGTCGGCAATTGCAAGTGCCCAGGTGGACGTTCGCGCCAGTGAAAGGTTTCGTTCTCTTCTGAGAATGTTGAGCGGCTCCTTATTAGCGGACTCATGATCCCTTGAAAGTGATGCGACGACGTTTCCATTTTTTCTCTTCGTCCTTGTGCTAGGCAAAACACTTACTGTGACTAAAATCTTTAACTCCCATACGCTTTGCTGCGCAAAACGCCAATATATTTTGTCAGTGTAGGTGTATTCGCGTTGCACTTTTCTCGCTACGTGGAATGTTATTTGCCACTTCGGTTAGGCTGAATAGCGTGGGAGCATTCAAACAGGACACGATTGTCCTGCTGATACACATGGGTGGCCACGGACTGTACAGGACGTGAGCCGCGCAACAAACTGGCCACGCCCTGAAAATACAGATCTGCGTAACTGCGATATGCAACCAAGAATATACCCGAGAGGGTCGTGATGTCGACACGTAGACACGTAGGCCCGCCTACCATTTAAAATTTGTCTCATTAACGGCGGCTTTGCCCGTCGGCAGAGAGCTTAGAGACTAAGGCGATGCGAAAATTTTGACTAATCAACAGTGTGTGAGCTTTAAAATGAGAAAAAGACCAGATAGGAATGAGACTGATTGTCGAAAATCAGTTGGCAAAGAACGATATACCAATGCGCAACCATTGAGTGTTTGGTATTGGGATGCCTTCCATAGCAGAAATGCCTTGCAAAGCGCATTCAGCGCTAGTGGAGTTCGCCGCACCTTCGGGGCTGATGCCTTTCGAAAATCTGTGATCAGGCTGTCACGGTGCGTCCTCTAGTTGACAAGCTTTGGTTTGTTCGTGGGACTGTGGAATCGAGGCTTGGGGTGGCCTTGACAGTGCCCTTCTACACAACGCACAAGATATTAACGCTATAATCTTGTCTGTTTGTTGAGCGTGAGGCTTGAAATGGCTACATGCTCGTAGGAGAAGCCTCTCCAAATAAAGTTTTGTAATGCCCTCCACATTTTTCGAATAACAGGGCCTCTTAGAAACTGGAAGCTTTAAATTTGAAATTTCATATGGAACAGTAGCTGCAAAAAGATTGGGGCCCCAATATGAAGAATGTACCCGCAGATTTGTGCTTTCTGTTGTGGGACTCTGATGCTCGGTCGATTGTTGTGGAAAATTCTTGAAAACAATTAAATCAGCGCAAGGCTGTGAGTAGCGGTGCTCTAAACGTGTTCCCGAGGCCTACATTATCGATAGACTGCTCTTCATGAACTCGTTAAATCGCACTGTGTTCGTCCCTTCACACTTTTATATCAGATTCTTGGAATGGTGACACTTGACGGGCAGCTAATCATTGGAGTCAATGTTGCTGTATGAATGTACGTGTCATACGCGCTGTGCTATTCAATGTGTCGAACGAACTAAAGAAAACATGTTCGGCTGCAATGCAGTGCCATTGCTGAAAGGGTAAGGGAAGAGATGGCAGGCTCAAAAGTTGTTTGATATGGGAGACAGAAAACACTGGGACGACGCTCCGTCACAATTTTGGTTACCGTGAAATTTTCCTTGTGTGCATGAAATGTATGTTTTGTTCACAGTGTCAGCTAGGAGTGAGACTGATAGTCGAAAATCAGTTGGCAAAGAACGATATACCAATGCGCAACCATTGAGTGTTTGGTATTGGGATGCCTTCCATAGCAGAAGTGCCTTGCAAAGCGCATTCAGCGCTAGTGGAGTTCGCCGTACCTTCGGGGCTGATGCCTTTCGAAAATCTATGGTCAGGCTGTCGCGGTGTGTCCTCTAGTTGACAAGCTTTGGTTTGTTCGTGGGACTGTGGAATCGAGGCTTGGGGTGGCCTTGACAGTGCCCTTCTACACAACGCACAAGATATTAACGCTATAATCTTGTCTGTTTGTTGAGCGTGAGGCTTGAAATGGCTACATGCTCGTAGGAGAAGCCTCTCCAAATAAAGTTTTGTAATGTCCTCCACTTTTTCAAATAACAAGGCCTCTTAGAAACTGGAAGCTTTAAATTTGAAATTTCATATGGAACAGTAGCTGCAAAAAGATTGGGGCCCCAATATGAAGAATGTACCCGCAGATTTGTGCTTTCTGTTGTGGGACTCTGATGCTCGGTCGATTGTTGTGGAAAATTCCTGAGAACAATTAAATCAGCGCCAGACAGTGAGTAGCGGTGCTCTAAACGTGTTCCCGAGGCCTACATTATCGATAGACTGCTCTTCATGAACTCGTTAAATCGCACTATGTTCGTCCCTTCACACTTTTATATCAGATTCTTGGAATGGTGACACTTGACGGGCAGCTAATCATTGGAGTCAATGTTGCTGTATGAATGTACGTGTCATACGCGCTGTGCTATTCAATGTGTCGAACGAACTAAAGAAAACATGTTCGGCTGCAATGCAGTGCCATTGCTGAAAGGGTAAGGGAAGAGATGCCAGGCTCAAAAGTTGTTTGATATGGGAGACAGAAAACACTGGGACGACGCTCCGTTGTGTCTCAGTGCGTGTGAAGCGTGATACTTCCAGACTAGGTAAGCACTCATTCCTCATCCCTACAGAACGATGACGTTCCCAAAAACGTGAAGTTTTTGATTTCCGCCGCACTCTCTGCATCAAACCATTCTTCTGCTTCCGCAGTTTATGTAAGGTTCGAATCTTTTTCCATGCTTGAGCAATATACAGCACAAGCTGCTGAAAATGAGCAAATCCGTCTACTCTTGGGGTCATGCAGCTAGTATGTCCTGTTCCCTTAGCTTCGCGAGCAAATGCGATTGACACTCTACTTCGATTTCCAGTAGTTTGTGTGCTGAAATTCGTTTCGGGGCACGGGTCCTTTCAAGGCTTTTGATAGAGCACAGGGTGCCAATCGTGGTGTCTGGCAGGGTGTACTGCGCGTGTCCTTTGCCTGCAGAGCGTACGTTGCAACGAAAGCCGTTTGAGTCGCCCTGTTCTGTTACCACAAACCGTTCAAAAAGCACCTGTTGGCCAGGAGCATCTCCCAAGAACACGGTGACTCACGTTTCTTGCTCTGACCGCAGATATGTATTCGTTAGCGTGAATAGCGCGCAAGCGCTTTTCCGAACGCAAGAGTAATGCTGGCTTTCACCGCCAGAGAACAGTCTGCTGGTCTTCTGCGCTAGCAAAACAGCGGCCTTCTCGGATTTATGGTTTGTCGAAGAATGGGCTTCCGAGATAGTGGCATATTTCAGGTTTGAAATTGCGCCAAATCTACTGTGGGTCTTTTGCCTCTGTGACTTACTGTGTTTTCATGATAATCGCTCACAGCAGCTGTGCGCTACAGGCTGTCAATACTACTTTTGCTCTGCTTAGTCGATGGTGTAGCATGAAACTCTTCACGGATGCAGATGGTTTTGTAGACAAGTGACTCAGCAGTGCTCAGTGGCGCTCCCCGCTGAGCGTGTCTTGCTTAATTCTGCCGTGTCGAGCTTTCGGCAGCTTCTCACCTGGTAGGGATTCTTCTTCGACCTAACCAGTGCGACGCTTATCGTTTTACCACACAGCAAGTACTTCGCCTATGACATCTGCGTAGCGCCTGCATGGAAATGCCACTGGAAAGCAGAAGAGAACTTCCGCTTAACTAATGTTCGGTGTTTTCGCGTTGCTCTGTCCGCTTTTCTGACTCTGTGCGAAAGGTTCTAACTTACTGGCATAGATATCGTTGTCAGTACATCTGGTGTACCAGAAAGGCATTCAGTGAAGACTTGCATTTTATGGATTTGGATCCTATCATGAACTACCTGCTGCGCAGGGACGCACGCCCACAGCAAATACAGATTTGCGATTGATTTTAACATCTGGCAACGCACTTCTGCATAAAATAGCACTTGCCAAAAGAGACCAGAGCGTTGCATAGGCGGCCGCATTTTTCACGAATGTGTGCGCGAACTCGTAACAGCATGCTGCAGGCACCTCCCGCGTGTCAGTGAAATTGATTTGAAGCATCTCGATAGCTGGCGTTCGCAAACTGCCCTTCAAGGAACCGAGTTGTACAGTGACAAGAGGAAACGTACTCTAGTGTGAAAGAGCGTGCTCTCTTTCTAACCGACACGCTTGACGGTCCTCGCAGATGTAACGTTTTCTCAATAGATTGTGAGTCTAGAAAGTAGCTAAAATAACTAAGATGGGTTGAACTATAAAAGGCTATTAGACATATGAGAGTTGGTTCCCTGCACAGCATTGGTAGTATGTCAGGCATTGCATCTAGATCGGGCGTCTTCTGATTTTCATCGGTACAAGAAACGCTAAGCACATTTAAATCTTTAAAAAGCTTTCCGACTTTCAGGGAGTACGTATCATGAAGTTGCTTAACAAGGTCCTTGCCTACACGACGCCTTTCACAACAACACTGGGCCGTCGAGCAAAGAGCAAAAAATGTTTGATCTGGGTCTGATGTAGCGCAAAAGGCCGAAGGGCGATATTGACGAATGGACAGTACAACGAAGACCCTTCCTATGTTTCGTGGAGAGACTGATTTGTACTCAAAACAACATTGCGGAATGTAAAGTTCACCGAGCACTGTGATCTCTTGTCACGCTGTGCTGCTGTTAAGTGATACAGGTAGTGCCCTATTTATAGGCTTTTGCGTGCTAAAACTCATTTGCAGAAAAATAGTACTCACATCTTCGTGCAGCAGGAATGAATCGTGCTTCTGCGTGGCCTACGAAAGCTCGGATGCTAACGCTCGCGTCTCTGGAAGGTACCACAGGTGGAGCAAGGACTCACATATTATTATCAAAGAGATTAAGCAAACATTTAAGTAAATATTTGCTGCTGGTGTTGTACTTCCCGTTTGCGGGTTCTTGTTAAAGGCATATGAAGCTGTTGTGATAACGTTGATTTTGTTTCCGCGCAGGAGTTGAAGTGGGTCTTTTATGCTAGTCACATGTCAACTTGGCGGCTAGCGAAATAATCTGAGATTTGTCATGTAATTGGCCGCAGCATCTTAGCCTGGTGCGCACGAGTACTAAACTGCTTTGCTCAATTTGTGTAGCAAGATTGTCATATTCTAAGCACCATATTCCCGTATGTTGCTTGCTTGCTTTGACAATTTCATGCGAAATTTGGCATGTCAACGATTGGAACTTTTACAAGCCGCTTGCAAGCACCTCGACGTGGTTGATAGATATGCTGGACGTTGCTGGGTGAACGCCCAGGTGGTAAGCAATTGTAAAACGTATGATACGGACAGAGAAGGCAGTATACGAAGGTTTCGATGGTTTATTTAAAATCTTGGCGTGTGCCGTCGAATAAGCTAGCTCGTCGGCAACAGCGCCGAACAATCGATGCCTTGTACTTGCATTTGAAAGTGCATCTCTACTCTGCAGGTTATACTGCGCGCAATAAAAGTTCCACAGCGTTTACCAGAGCGAACGCTTATGCTTCTTTCTGTTGATGACTGCATGTTCGTAGTTGCCACCGTCTGCCGATGCATATGCTGCACTAGAAGAGCCCAGTGCATCCTGTGGCTTGCCCAAATGAATTCCATTAGATGTGATGACGTGGTTTCGAAGGCAGTATGTCTGCGCTCATTTTGAAGAGTTCTGGGTTGACGGATGCACTGAACTCTACGGTATTTCTGAAGCGAATGAGATTTTTTCAAGAGCTCCAGTGAAAGAACTCCTAGAACATTCAACGACGTGGAAACCGGTAGGTAAATTCGCTTCATAATAATGAAGAACGTGGGTTATTCTGGTTGACTCACGTTTTTTTCGCACAGGTTACCGTTTTATGGGTTTAGCGCACTCTCGGTAACTTTGCACCGTGCGGTCCGGTAATTTGTACGTTTTTTTCTGCAGAATGGATACACACAGCTGATGTTGAGGTGCGAGCAGGCTTATCTGTTAACGTTTTACGCGCACCATACCAGATTGTGGGTTGACTGAGACGAACGTTGCTCTTCACCAACAAGAGCAGCAACCATAGTCTCGTGCTTTCGAGTAACAATGCACTATTTCGCCTTCAGTAATGTTTTGCCCTCTCCAAAGAAACGACCTGGATACGCGGCTGCGGGCAGGAGTACGATCGCATGTATTGTTCGCTTATTGCAATACTGGAGCGGCCCTGCCTCCTCCAGCCCCTTT
Organism: Eimeria tenella; assembly: GCF_000499545.2. NCBI lineage: Eukaryota > Apicomplexa > Conoidasida > Eucoccidiorida > Eimeriidae > Eimeria > Eimeria tenella. The sequence continues at coordinate 307,925 of NW_013542262.1, forward strand.
CAACTTGATTTTGTAAAATTATCTAATTTTTTCTATTTTCTGTGGCTTGTTTCAATGCATTGCTCAAGTTTAAGTCATTTTCTGCTCCTATAGAAGCATCCAGGTACGTATGAACGTTTCGACGTTGGACCGACTTGTTGAACGTAATCTTGGCAAAGATAAAGGGAGGCGCTTGAATACTCTTTCACTTGTGCAAAATTAGCCAGTAAGACTTATTGAAAAATCTACAAACAAACAGATGACTAAGATCGAGGAAATCGAACGTGTGATATGTGATTATTCAGTTGAGGGGGTCCCTGCAACAGAATGAAATGCATTTTACTCATTTCGTCAGGACCAGCAGCCATCTCACCTGCGTCGCAGCAGTACAACGCTTAATGGTGCTTTCAGAAATGCATGTTGTGCTGAATCGGGCACTCTTTGCCATCAGCATAGCTGTGGTTTTATTGCGCCCTTCGAGACACATCCTGAAATTTTCACGGTTAGTCATTTCTCTTTAAGCGCGTACGGTGTATAATCTTGGGATGCGACCGTTTTTCTAAGCTAACTAATGCTTCGCCCTTTCCAAAACGCCCCCTTTGCCTTCGAACACAAAGCGTTTTTGTCGAGGGCCTAAATGCCCAAGGTTGCTTGGTTTGCACATTGTCAGGCCGTCAGTCATCAAAGACATCATTCTATGAGTTACAAGCCACTGTGCAGCTTCTAAAAGCCGTCTTTCTCCTTTTGCAGCTTTCGTTACTTGCAATAAGTGTTGCCCATTGCTTCTGCCTGGCACTGCTTTCTCTTAAACGTTTTAAGCCTCGGCATGATTTTTGAAGTAAAAACCTGCGTTAATTCTACTAGACTTGACACACGGTTGTTGAGCAACCGTAGTGCTCATGATAGTCGAATCGAAATCTCATACGCAGTGGCAAGACTAAGCGTCCAGGTCTGAAGAGTTTGATGGCTCTAACGTGCCTCATGCATTGCGTGCATCCGCGATTACCAACGCTACAGCACAGCTGTTTAATGCAGGAAAACGCATTGCATGTATACTCCGAACGTTTGATTCCTTAGTAGAAAGTTGGGTCACGGAGCTGTGGAGCATTTGGGAAACCCACTGTGGCACGCCAACTAAGCTCCTACTTCGCGCATATATGGCTTGACAAAATGGCACTTTACAGTGCGATTGTATCTGGTGGCATACGCTTAACCGCTCAACGTCTTCCATAGTTCAAAGGCCTAAGATACGTTTTTTTTGCTTGCTAATGCCCCAGGGTTTTCAAGTCACACTGCAGCACCTCAATCAGCATGGCGTTACCAGGAGTCTATCCCCCGTATGGCTTTTCTAAAAACAAAGTGAGCAGGGAAACTTACTTTGCATTTACAAGTTCGTAAGAGCAAACAGCGTACATGAGACCCTTATAAGCTGTAGTATAGACGCGGATGCATGCAGTTTTTACTCCCAAGGGTAGTACGCAGCAATTTCAAACAGCAATTCAGAGCTGTGCAAAGTCCAGCGCATGTAGCGTATAGCCTAGACAGTGAACAAACGAAGCCCTGACTATGAAGATGCTGCCCTCATTTGTGGCATGAAGAGTGGACCACACTCTTTTTTGTTCCTGGGCATTACGGGCGGCAAGTTTTGCCGTGATAAGGGGAGGAGGCGGCGTTTACTTCTCTTCATCTGAAATTGTCATCCAATTCTGTATACCTTTGTTGTAGTAAGTGTCTATAACGATTAGCTGGCTAAGAATATATTGGCGCCTTTGAAAGTGTGTTTAGAACGCGTGTGTGTTGATAAATTTATCAGTTACAGTACAGTTACATATGAACAGCAAGTGCGTGAATACATGCTTCAGCTCCTTAGTGTTGCTTATAATCAGAGCACTTAGGCCCTGAACAGTAAACCATGAAATGACAGTGTAATCTGGCTGTGCGTGTTGCGTAGAGAGATGTGTGGTTCCTTACGCACGCCTACATATGCACTATAATCCAGCGTCTCATTGTGCAAGGATGTGAGATTCGTTTGGCACTGGGGCTTTGAGACTGATATTATGCTGACGTGTATTCGTCTGGTTGAAGCTTTTAACCTCAGGATGCCGTCAGATGACGCGGCAGAAGAGAACTGTAAAGGCAAGTAATGGAGGATCCCGCTGATGCAGCGTTCGCATATTAGTGTATCTAAGTGCACACAAGAATACCAGAAACGTGAGCAGACTCCTATTTGGAGTCTACTGTAGTAATGTTGACGTGTGCTTATGAATGCTAAGGAGTAGAAAGTTCACAAAGGGCCCAGTCAAACACCTAGCAGGTAGTATGTACAAGCTGCATTTTCTCTGAGGTTTTTCAGCCTTTTCAAGTGGAATGCTCTGGTGCGTGGCACATGGTGCAGCCGCTACGTATCTTTCAAACACTGTGCGCTCTGACTTGCAAGGCTTTTTTCGAGCTTGTCATGCTTGCAGATCATTGCCAGGAGTCATTGGTACTGATTAAAAGAGTGTCCCGTAATTTTCTCCTAAAAAGGTACTTAATAACCTGCAGAGCTGTGGTTAGAACGCATTATTCGACCTCGAGGTGCGCTACAGAAAGATGATTGCAATGTTAGGCAGTGAGTGTTTCGTTAAAAAAATTTGGGACGCGGCCTGCCATGCAAATAAAATCTGCAAAAGCTTCAACAAACAGTAGTACCGGAGGCACGCTGTAGAAACGAATTTTATTCCTGTTTGGAGTCTCCATCTCATTTTGAATATTTTATTGCTTTCTCCTCAGACAGCTGTGCTTTGCTTCCGCACAGTGGGTGCGTTTCTTAAAAAATTATTGGAGATTTAGTCCTGCATTTTCTGTCGTTTGAAACGAAGTTTATCATCCCGATATAGTAGCGAGTGCAGAGGTCTTTTATTTGCTCCCTGTTACGTTTTATTCCACTCAAAAGGAACTATTATTTTGCATTGTATGTACGGAGGCGCTTTGTAGATTCGCAAAATTTTTGTTAAACTGACATCCAACGAACGTGATTACCTGTAAAACAAATACTTGTGCAAGCGCTACAAAGATCAAGTAACCAGAGTCGGGATGAATAATATTTTGATTAGGCCGCCGGAAGCTTACATTAGCCACTTGCTCTTAAAATGACCACCAGGAAGTGCGTTCATTGAGATTACCTGACGACTGCAGTGGTCATTTGGACAGCTTTCGTCAATTGCTATTATGTATTTTCAAGCGGAAAGTTATCATGACAGGTGATTTGTTGCTCATGCTGATGTGGGAGCAGTATGAGGGCACGAATTCGTAGCGAATACCATTCCGTGTTCTCAACACAGTGAGGTCGCAATAATGTGGACCTAAAAAGTGTACTCCTGTGATGATAACTTTGTACTTTGTGACATGCATTGTGGAACGGGGTTGCCGCCCGTGCAAGCAGATGCTTGAGCAGTTTGTACGCCTCATGGGCTGACAGGAAGCTTCCTTAGTTGGAGAGTTCCGATATGCCTTTTTGTTGGAACTCCATGCCATAACCCAAAAATTCATGGACAGCAATCAAGTCACCTTTACAAATGGCCACGGGTCACGCGTTTGCTGAGTCTCACTGTCCGAAAGCCTGAATGCGGATGATCCTGCTCGTGAACATGATGCTTAATATGCGGGGCATCGAAAAAACAGCTTCCGCGGTTGGAGAGTGGTGATGGATCCTTGATGAGGCTTTATGTCCGGACATTATTTTGCAGTCTCACTTTTGAGACTACTGCCGCAGTCGTCCATTGCAAGATATATTTTTCAAGACTCACGTTAGCATTGATTAGCCTGCCGTTACTTTGGTGAATTTCTAACAGCGTCCAGGTGTTTCTGAGAGGTGGTTTGATAACCTAGATCGTGCGTCTCTTGTTAGAGCTATCACAGCAAGGCGCCAGATTCAGAAGTGTGCATGTCTGCAGAAAGGTGTCTAAAATGGATGAGGCTCTGGCGCTTGGCTAAATGCCAGAAAGTGCGTCTTTAGTTTGGGAGCCGCATAGTTTTGTCAGTGCATCAATATCTTTACCTACTGCGTTTCTGCACTTAGACCATCTGGAACAGCTTTTGTAGGGATTCTAGTTCGTAGGGATTCTTGTAGAAATAGAACTTTGCCTTGTACCCCGGAGGACGTGTGTTGTCTCTGAGAGTTTCAACTCCAACAAAGATACAGATGTACTAAGGCCTTTCTAAAGGATTGCGTAACTATCAAATTCTTGCCTTGTGTGCAACCCAGTGCGGTTTCAAACTTCCACTCAGAACAAGTGTTTTCCCTGCTACTCAAACTGCTCTTGACTTTGTACTGATTCTCAATATTTTGTTTCTAATATTGTGTTTCGAATCTAGAATGGGTTTATCGCTGATTACGACCTGCTAGAGTGCAAAGTGAGCCACATGGGCCTGCCTTTGTTCAATCCGGACTAGATGGTGCGTCGATCAGGAAAAAAGATGGTCCCTTTGGAAATTTCATTGTATTGTCTGTTGTTAGTCACGCTGTCATGTTGATCGCCTACATTAAATTATCCGCTTTGAACATAGCGCCATTATGAGGAAGATGTCCGCAGCGAAAACACTACTACAGCGGGCCGGCGTTGTGGGCAAAAGAAGGCACGTAAAGTTCATTTCGCCTATAAACAGCGGGTGAGGAAGGACGTCACGATACGGACAGGGAATTCCAAGCATTAGTTGCTTGCAAAATGCAGTGCGCTTGGCCGCAACACTTAGCTCCAGCGCTTTATGATGATGATGTATTGGTAGCTAAGGCAACGCCGCGTGCAGCTTACAGGGCTGAAACATTTTAATGTCACAACATTGTGAGCTCCGACACGCTATGTGAAGAATCGGGAACAGAGGTTGATTTATCATTTTCTGCTCCGATTTTGTAGTATTCTATTTTGCTGCTTTTTGTGCGCATGGCCAAACGCGAACGCTAGAGTATGTGTGAATTTAGGAGACTCGAATCCTATGGGAGTGCACGTATAAGCGTTTAAATGGACGCACCACATGTCATTACATGCTGCAAGTTATGGGTCTAGCTATTCCTGGCTGACGAGAACGGCAAGGAAGACGGCAACTGTTTATCATGCACCGGCTTCATCAGCTGTTACACATTCATCGTTCTTTCGTCTTTGCAGACCGTGCGTCCAGAAGCTGATCGAAGCCACCGCTCAGGAAAACTGCAAGCGCATTTTACTACTCCAAGCGTTTGCAGAATGCTTTTTTTTCTATGTGAAAGTAGGTTTTTGAAGCGGTGCACATATTAGCACCCGGATCAGGTTCTTTCCAGCCGGCTACTTGCCTTGTTTGTCTGTTTGTGGATGATTTCACGCGATGAACACAAATGGAAATTTATGCTAGAAACCAGGTGTTGTGTGGCTGCAACTTGCAAATTTGTAGTATTTGCCGCCGGATGTTAAACTTTGTCTCGCTGCGGAACACTTCTAGGTAGGTTCAAATCAACGGGTTTTCCCTAGACAGTGAGCCTGAAACGACAGCAGAGATGCCGGCGAGGCCCGTGGGACCCTCATAGTGCAGCATACCCCATCGGCGAGAAATGATATCGTCAGTACACATATACGTCTGCAGTGCCCTCGGCATTTTTGGTAAGTGGAAGGGCGCTTACTTTTGGAATTGATGCCAGATACCGTGGCAGGTACGCGTAGTTTGCCGTGTAAGTGTCTGCGTCTGACGGACAAATTCTGATGTTTCTGCCTCCCTAGTCTGTGAGTTTCACTTAAGGATGCTTTCCAGCAACGCTTAAGCATTAGCCTGAGAGTTGCTGGAAAGCATCCTTAAGTTAATTCCATTATCCCCAAGGGCAGCGGACTCTTCTTAGATACGTCCGCACTTCTCAGAAAGTACGCAGCATGATCTGTGAACGGCTTGGAGACAATACAATCATTATCTTTGCATGCAACCTCGGTTTCGGTCTGCCACGGGTTTTCGCCTAATTATGCTAATGGGATCTTTGAATCGCTGTGGAATGTTTTTAACCATACGCTGCATGTCTGAGATCTAGCAAACACGGGAAGCAGTACGTTGGGTAGCTTATCGTGAGCATGATGTGACGCTTTCGAAACGTCAGAACCAAAGCTTGTCAGCGCAAGCACTCACAGTTCGAGGAGCTGAGTAACCAGATGCGTGGCTACGTTACACGATGACGGGGACAAGTTCGTGAGTCCAGTATACCCAAAAGTGCTTTGTAATGTTTCAGACTGTATCCTGTGTTGTCCGGAGAGCGAAATGTCTTAGCAGGCAGTTGTATTTCTATTCATTACCAGCCCAAGTAGGGCTCGATATATGATTCAAGGTCACCAACAGTACAGCATCACTTTTCAAGTTTTGGCCTGATGGTAGGTGGCCATCAATGTTTTGGTGATACTGGATGCCTCCAAGAAGTGTGTCGGTAATTCGGTAATCTGAGGCTTTGCGTAGCAGCGTAGTGGGCACAGTCGTACTGAGAACAAGGCATTTCCATGAAGTTCATCGCATCACGCCATATGCAACACGTAAAAAGGGAGCAGGCGCAGCCTGCCAAACGAGCAGATGGTAAGGACACGGAGATATGTGTTTTGAGAAGCGTGAACGTCAGAAATATGCTGGGTGGCGCAAAGCTGTCCTGGTATGCACACGCGAGCAGTACATGGGACTTCAGAAAACTTATAAAGATATGAGAAGAAACATGCGTTTTGCCGGTTCCTACTACCCAGTCAGCCTGCAGGACGTATTTGAGAAGATGTGGCCATACAGTGGTAGCGCTTGGTTTGTGACTGGAGCAACAGCCAAGGCGTCAGAGCGCTGAAGCGCATTCATCATTCTGTGACAATTAAAAACACCGTTAGTGAGACAATCGGCTTCTAGCTCGTACGCGCTATTCCATTGTGCAAATTGGCAAATGAAAAGTTTATTAGAGCCCCTTGTTCTTGAGCTTGGTTGCGATGCACTGCTTATTGCGTTCACCCTGAATTAAGTGGCAAGATATTTTAATAAAAGTCTAATACAGCCTTGCTTTTGATCTTGCTGCGAGACAGAGATTACCAAAGAGTATAATTTTGTCGCTCGTAGGAAGTATGTTCAGCCGAACGCGATTTATTGAGGTTGAGAGAATCAGGACGTACCGGTGTCTAGTTAACAGTGAAATCTTTTCTGAGATATGGACAGATAAAGCTGTTTCTTTTTGGCTTCAGACATTCTGTGTCTGGCCAGCTCATCTGTTGACTAGACAAGAGTTTGTGTTTTTTGTTTGTAGGAAAACGGCGCAGCAGCACGTGAAACACGCTATTTGCTCACAACGTTGTATGCATGATTTCCAATAATCGGCTACATGGTTTTAGTCCGGTAAACTAAACGTGCTCGGCAGCTCTCATTGTGCACGGCGTTGTACCCTTTGTACATAAAAGCGTCTGTATCCTGTAAAATATTTTGTGAACTCTCATCTTCGTCAAAACCAAATCATTCTGTTTTGTTGCGGGAGCGAGGTCCTAACAAAACAGAATGATATGGTTTCGACGAAGATGAGAGCTCACAAAATATTTCACAGGATACAGACGCTTTTATCTGATGTTAACTGCCACTACGAGCTTTTCCGATTTTCCAGCAGTCTTTCCCGGAAGGCGAGCGTAGTAAGGGGAAGTCTACGATGTTAATCAGTCAGCAAAAATTTACAGCATAATGAAACTCACGGAACAGTAAGGTGATTGCTCAGCTAGTGAGCTTTGAGTAGTGGAAGGAAAGGGCAGACGCGTTTGGAGGAGAGTGCGAAGGGAGACCATTGCAAAAATGATACTTGTTCCTTTTCTCACCCATCACTCAGGCTATGTCCTCACTATTCCAGGGTCACCAAATGCAGTATCGAATATAACAAGAAGTCCATCGCGTATTTTGCAGCACATTTTAAGGCGGATGTTCAGGGATTAGGGCGTTTAGCGCAACGCATCTGATGGCCGTTCAGGGATCAATCGATTCAGCAAGCTCACCAGTGCAGAGACCCGTGCAACCAGTCTGTCTTAGGTACAGATGGTATCGACTTGCAACAAAAGACGCAAAACGTTTTAGGAAGTGCGTTGTGTAGGGTTAGTCGTCCTAGGTTTCAGGCGATGGTTGATACACGTTTGGCACTCTTCTGCCCCATTGAAGGTGATGCTGTAGACGTTTTCCGTCTTAAAACGTAAACCTTTCCCAGTCTCGATAACTATTACCCTGCAAGTGCGGTTTTATCGCCAATGCTCCGTAGCTACACTCACTTTGCTAAGCTGCTCCTGACATCTGGTGTCCTTCAAGAGGCATCTGTCAAAGTATTATGGACCTGCCAGTAGCGCCTGAAGGCTTGGACATTTTGCTTCATCCTGGTTATCAGGCAGTGCGTGCAGTCGAGCGTTTGGTGCTGCGGAATAACCATTATGTTGTCTGGGCAGTCTCTCGGATATGTTTCGTCCATTTTGTATAGCATCTATCCTTCCTATGTGTTGCATGCCTGCGCAAGCTGTAATTGTTCACGTTGTTGTTGATGGTTTGATCCAATGTAGAAGTACAAGGAAAGGCAGGCTTGGCGCTCCTATTACCGGCGATGCAGCTCATGCGAGTGCGTTGACTGCACGCTCGTAGGCCCTTAGGAAGAGTTGCTCTTGTTGGAAAACGTACGGTGTGCAATCCCGATCGCTTTACTGGGTCTTGTTACTAGGTGGTGAGTAACAGCAGCGTGCTATCGAGTCTGCGAGTAGACTTGGAAACATTGCAGAGTATTGGGTTTACACTTTGCTAAATTGAGATAATTGTTTCATGACGTGCGGCTCATAGCTGCCTGCTTGGCATCAAGGAAGTGCGTCCCTTTTGAGTGTGTTTCTGAGCCCCTAGCACAAATGTAAGGCGCTCACAGCGTTCCAAAATAGACTGTTGCTCTGCCATCGATGACATATATTACATCAATTGTTGCCAATACTTCAGTATGCCTTCGCTGGAAGCCATTAAGGAGAAGCCTTCCGATACTTTTGCTAACCGCCATGCAGTCGGTGCGTCTGGTAGGGCAAATGGTAGTTCGATGCGGGCTTTGCAGTTTGGCACCAATGTTTCTGATGGCACGCAGTCACTGATATCATATATTGACCTTCTGCGCGAGAAGCCCTATCGGCATTCCAATTATTTCGCAGTTAACTGTCTTCACTTTGCAAAGTTACTGTAGGGTCAAGGTTGCTCAGCATGTTGCGTTTCCTGGAGCATTCAGGGCTGTTCCCCGTGCAAAAGAGGGTGGGTTTAAGATAATTGAGGGGGGCGTTTTCTACGGGAAAGCTGCGAGATGGTGTTTCAATGTATGGCATGCACGGCCTGAGAAGTTCTGTGCACGCATTTGCACTTAACACTGTTCACGTGGTATGCAAGTTCTCATTCCTGAGTCGAAAGGGTTGCTGTAAGAATATCGACCACAGCAATTGTCTACGTAAATACACTTTCTCAGAACCCTAGCACGGCACAACTGTGCCAGGTGCACGACTAGGACCATCGCAGCTAGGCCTTTCACTGAAGGATTGGCTCAGAACCAGAGCAATCGTTGGATGCCACGCAGATGGTAAGTCGCATCCTGGCCGAGATGAATTTGTAGAGGAGCAGGAGATGTTTTTCAACTTGACCTGAGGAGCACTGCCAAGGCGAAGCTTGCCTTTGCTGCAGGCGAATCATTGCAACCATCGTTTGTAGTGATAACCGGTAACACATTTTGCTGCAGTCAACGCGTAGCTGTTAAAGCACACGGAAAACGTTGGCAGAGCAGACGTTGCAAGATGCAGCTGTTGTTGGCTCTTGCTGTGAAGGTGGTTTTGGTGCCAGCATGCGGTTTGCCCTCCAAAAGCCTTTCTACTATACTTGTCAAGCGTCTAGAGAGTATGTTTTGCGTAATTGCGCAACTCTGTGAAGAGAGGCGCCTTACATAGTTACGCAGTGAATGGGAATATGGGTTTGCACATATTGATAGTACCACAGATGCCATATATGTGCCATAAAGCCGGAAGGTTCTTCTGACGTTAACAGACTATTTTTTACGCTGTGTTCGCGTCAAGCGTTGCGTGACATGTTTTCTTTAGTTCAATGCAGGTCGTAAGTTTGTTGCAGTATTACTTGAAGAAATCGTATATTTTCCAAACCGCCGGGGAGGAAGATGCAGATATTTGCTACTTCCACTTGCGCTTTCTGTGAGATTTGCATCGAATAGCTCCGTTCAGTATGAGCTGGGGAAAGGTACGACTCTTGGTAGTGGAAGCGCTTGGAGGGACCGCGGGGTGTGTCACTTCTTGAGATTTCCATGCCATTGATAGGGGCACGCAGTGCAAACTAACCTGATTACTGACAGGGCGATCATCGTCACACGTGATTCTATTCACATCACAAAATATTTGGCAATGCATAACCGCCAATTAGGGAGTGCGTTGTTAAGACGGAGAATCATCTGTGGTTGGGCGTCTATGACTCAAGGAGTTCGCACCTGGCTGTTCTGAGAGAAAGTGGTCGTCACGTCTGCTCTGCATATCTTGCATCTGCTCCGTAAATGCGCGGCTGTTCGGACGACTATGGTTTGTGTGGTGTTGCATAGTCGTACCTGCACACATCATCGGCAAGTGTACCAGAAGTGAACGAACTCCCGACACAACTAATCACGGATTAATAATTCTGTACTGCATGGCTACAGCCGAAGCGGTCAACTCCCCGTACATCTTAATTTGGTTTTGCAAAGCTTTCGCTGCCACGTTTGAACGCTTTGAGCGCATTCATGACGCATCGGGCACGTTTTTGATGATCAGCCATGCAACGGAGTGATCGTAGACCAGGATAAGAAAAAGCCGTATCAAGAGTAGCTCACAGCATCCTACGAACTAAACAGTTTGTAGGTCATTGCTTATGTGTTGTCGCACCTGCGGACCGACGCCTTGTGCGGAGCCAGGATGCTCCTACGGCGGAGCCATTTCGTGCAGCAGTTTACGAGGCCTCAATTTTGGCGAGCATGAGAATTTCTGGAGTCCCGTTTTGTGTTCATATATGACTGACTGTTGATGCGTTCAAAGTATATTAGTGCTAGTGACAATCCAGTGCGTGTGGCTATCCTTGTTTGCTGTCATTTGATTGCTCAATGCACTGTCCAGTGTGCGTATGAACAGACCATTTGATATGTTCTATTTGGACAGCCGCAGCTGCACCTCTTGAAACATTGAGTGGCTTCCACCACCCGACTAAGGTTCACATTTGGCGAGTGGAAATGATTGCAACGTCTACTCGATATTTTAAGCCGGAAATAGAATTTCGCTTCTCCATTTAGCTCTTTCATGCGCTTCCAAGCAAGGGACATTCACGGGCATAGATAATGGGTCTCGGCCATACAGTGTGGTTGTACCACTATGTGGACTGCTGGCGTAGCTGCAAAGAATATCGAAACTCCCAACTGGTAAGTGTGCTGCTGCGGCATCGGTGACAAAATCTGCATTCTACACACCTGACACCATGAATGCATATATAGACTTTTCGCCGCATTCAGGGACTGATTGATTTCGAGAGTGTTTGCTAATGAAAAGAAAGTGCGGTTTCTCTAGAATGCTCTGCTGAAAGCAGGTTTTGCTTTTAAAAAGATTTGTGGTTTGGAGCTAGAAATCCCTGTTTTGTGGGATGTGACGTTCTAGCTCAGTTCCGAAAATCTGCACGTACGCTCGCAAACCAGCTCGGTTGCTTCAAGCTGATCAACTCTGAATGCGGGCACACAAGATAGACAAGATCCGCAATTGACTTGCTCTGCAGAGTCAACGTAGGTCGCTTAAAACGGGGCTTTATTCACTTGTAAAGGCCTTAGGTCATTGCCGCAGAGTAGTCCGACTTACGTCTTGCGCAAGGCCAGAATGCTCTGGTGGTGAAGCTTGTGCGTACAGTTTGACACAAGGTCTCGAAGGTTCCGGTTCCGCTCTACTGGAACTTCATAGACGATTGTTTTTTGAAGGCGCAGCCCTGTCGCTATAAAGCACAACGAACGATTTATAAAACAGCACTCTCATGTGTTGATGATGATGTGCAGTTTGTGCTGCGTCTTTTGCGATCACCGAGCTGTGTGTGATTTCAAGTTTGCAGTGAGTGCAGGCTGGTGCAGGCCCATAGGCTTTCACAAATGCAGTGCGTGTTTATTTGTAAGGTTCAAGGCGGACGTGCCATATGCGAGCTCAGTAGCTCTTTGATATAGAAGCACTGCTTCACGTTTGTGAAGCAGTTGTTTAGCGCACCTCCTGTTGCTGCGCTGGCATTTTCTTTAGGTCGATGTCACCCTTCGCTCTGAGATCAAATACGCGATATCAGTTTCTATGCCTTAACGTCTGTCGCGAAGGACTGCTCCCTTTCAAGTTTTTCGCTTTAATTGTCGGTGCGTAGGTGTAAGCCTTGGCTGATCGGGATCAAGTCTGTTCACAAGCCTTGCTTTTGAATCGCGGCTCACTCCGCATAGCCAGACTGAAAAACTATCCTACTGAAGGTTTCAGAAAACTGAAATGCACAGATGCGTTCTTTCGCGCCAGATTGTAAGCAGTTTGAAACCTAGGCGGCCTGCAAACGGCCTAAAGGCACAAACTCAATGGTGGGCATTAACTCGGCAGGGGTGCTGAAGAGTTTTCATGGTAGTGCGCTTTATTCATTTGCTATCCACGTGCTGTATTTGTGTGGTTATGCGTTGCTTCGAGATGAAGGTGTTCTCCAGTTTCTTAAGACAAGGTGGCGTGACGTTTTAGAGTGAAATCCATTTTCTCAAACTTCGCTGCATCTCCTAGCTAGTTACAGGTAATCTGTAGCATGAACACACTTAAGGAGCACCTTCTCTTACTAGCAGGTACGTTTGGCGCGCATCAACCAGTGCTTCTTCTGGTATGTTACATTGTGAATGCAGAAGGTGAGGGGACGTCGCCGACAATGATTAGTGTTCCGTAGTGGTTGCTTCAAGGGCTGCAATCGTGAAGCATTTTCATTCTCATTACCGCAAAGGAGCTTGCTGGTGGTTCCTCTATTTTTTAGGTAGGTAGTCGTGATTGGTGTCTTATCGCTTTTGAGTATCAGCCAATGCAACACACTCCCAAAGCAAACTCCGTTAACGAATACTTCGCGGTTTTTGATTTGTATTTGTGAACCACGCAGAGATTGTAAGCTTTGTGCTCCAGCCGGTGAGCCTCCAAGATACAGGGAGCACGAAGACGGTATCAGTGAAAAACTCAAAGGCCGAAGAGAACTCACTTCCTGTGCAAGATTAAATATTGAAGTTGTGATAAGCCATCGCGGGCAAAGCTTATTGAACAGTTTGTGCAAAGGCTTGATTTTATCCATCTTTTAAACGTGAGCTTGTTTAACTGGTTATGCGAATGTCCGGTGCGTTCTAGGTGAGAATGAGTGATCATAATGTGCAGTTTCCCGTATTGCGTGGTGCTTTGTAACACCTCCATTCATTTGTCTGAGCGAAGTGCGACAACGAACAGGTTATTTCATGAAATGAACGCGAAAGTATTGGCTGCGACGTCTGTTCTACTGTTTTGTGGGCAGCAACATAGTTTCCAATCAGTGCAAAGGCAGTACAGGCCTAGGAGTCGCATGACGAGCATGCCTCCAGGCTCTTCACTTCAGCTCTAGCAACTACAGAAGGTGGGTAAGATGAAAACCAATCTGCAGGCTTGCTCGTTCTTGTTGTTCAACCCAAAACTGTGCAATCGTCAGACTGTCAGCGAGGATGATTATCTTTCCCTGAATAGGGTCTTTATTGGCTCATTTCCTTTGGCTGAGGCGACGCTTCTAAATAGTTGTCAAATACACTTCGGACCGTTGCATTATATGCAGAAATATAATTGATGTAAACGCGACGCCTACAGCCGAGCCGCGAGTTCTTGCTTTTCAACATCACAAACGAATGATACAGGAAGCTTCTCCACTCGTGAAGATGTCAAAATAAGGACAGGCCGAAATGTGATAAGCGTGAAAGAACATTTCAGCTTCAAGAATAATTGACTATGAAGTGCTTTGAAAAAGTTTCCGAAGATCACTTGTGGCTTGACGCGCATGTAGGTTGTAAGCATCGTGTGCTGCAGTGGAGGCCAAGGCAAGATAGCGTCTCTGGTTTGAAAGAGGGAGAAGCTGCGACTAGGGATTGACTTGCCATAATGTATTTTGGGTGGTGGTTCGGCTTCACACTAGAATGACCTAATAAAAGGATCAAGTGCTGCATTCCTGAGCAAGGAAATGCATTGTGCTGTTATGCATTGTGCTGTTGCGGTGACCAGATAAAATTTAAATTGTGCTGGAATCTGTCAAGGCAGTCGCTCTTTGCTGCTATGGAATGGGCAGCACTTGCACATAAGACGCCGATAAGATACATATCTTCCGAATCGTGTGCTTGTTTCTTAGTCGGGTACTGGGACCACGATGCGTTTGACGTATTACGCAGTCCGCCTAAGTGAACTGAATAGAGCTGCAGTGGTTAGTAGCTACTGAAGAATTTTGCAGCAGCCGTGTGTTTTGTCTGTGCTGCACCTGCTCGTCGTATGATCCGCAGCTATACTGTACAGATGGAGAAGGTGAGTCGCGCTCTGCACAGGCCTCTGAATTTCGCAGGTGTAGTTGTAGGCATGCAATGCCTTTTAGTTACAAGATCAAGGTCTCGCGGTTGCCCAACTGAAGCATATTCACGTGACCTTTGGTTTGGCTTCCGTTTCGACATTTTGCCTGTTGCCAGGCCGGGTTCCCTCCAGAACCCGACCTGTTGCAAGAACAGCTGGGTATGGTAATGGCACATCGTATGCATGCTTATATGTTTTTATGCTGTGCAGAGCGATAAACCTGACACTTCGGTAGAATACTGTGATCTGGAATCCGTCACAGAAACAGTGACCTATAACGCTTGCTTTGCTCTTCTTTATGTGCAGCGACTCGGCCTTTCGATGTGAATGCAGTGCACGTATGAAAATACGGTGATATGGTGCATGTTTAGCAACGGCGTTTTCGAACCCAGTAGGAATTTTAACGTTGTTTTCACGGAATGCAGCAGCATCAACAAACCTGCCACCGTTCCCGCATGAACAGATGCACGTCTCACACACCGCGCCGGGCAGTGGAAGTTGTGAACGGGCGCTTAAAGCTGCCACCGTTCCCGCATCAACAGATGCACGTCTCACAGACCGCACCGGGCAGTGGAAGCTGTGAACGGGCGCTTAAAGCTGAAGCTGGAACTATAACTGAATACACGGCTACGCCGACAATATGCATTCATTGTGGAAACGTAACTCCACTAGTCTGCAACATTATAGCGTTGCTATCATTGCTTTTGCTTACCACAAGATATTTTGCTTTCTAGCGTCTCTTGCGGGGGAGGAAATGTCGAAGGGAATAGGTTGAGATTCTGAGCAGCTTCCCGCAAGAGTGTCCCATATGCAGTTTAATTCTATTATCGCACCGAAAATGCTAATGTTTTATTGGCCAGCTTGCCGTTCATCGCTGTGACATTGCGCGATGATTCGACGATCTACGAGTTGCTTGTTTCTCTCACAGCCCTATGTGATACCTGCCGTGACTGAGCTTTCTGGCACGCAGAAGACAATGCTCTGGACACGCATGGAGTACCAGAATGGCTATGCGGACGGCGCGGCTGATAGGCGTTTGACTGGTTATGGTCACGTGCATGTGGAGTACCAAGAGGCGTTTCGATGGCCAACAGATCGTACGCCCTCTAATGAGGCAGTGGAAAAATTAAACAGCATATCGCATACTGCTAATCCGACGTTTGTGTGGCATGTGTACATTCATAGTGCATGCTTTCTACGTTGTTTGTTTTTGCACACGCGAATCTATGACGGGATCTGGATGAGTTGCTCACGCAGTTGGCCACTTTAGGTTCCACTTTGCGTGGGGCATTTTTGTACGATTAGTTTGTCGACGCACCGAGCATGCTTGGCAGTTTGACGCCGTGACCCCTGCGCATAATCGGCTGTATGTGAGTGCCGGCTCTTTAGGACATCAAGATTCTAGTTGCGTGGTGTAGCTTAGCTTCGGCCTAATCCGTGTCAGTCCACATTCTTTGTCAAGCCCGTGCTTTGCTGACCCGAAAATGAACCATGCTTTCACATTGGCCTGAGACCGCAGAACGCCTCTGCGAAGTGTGCAACAGGTGGGCGTTTGGCTGATTATGACATCTGCGTGTGGAGTACTAGGCGGCTCTTCGATGCCGAGCAGATGGTGCGAACTTCAATGAGGCAGCTGACGAGTATCACAAGCTGCCACTTTGACTTTTGGACTTTTGCTTATCGTGTGTACGCTTTAGGCAGATGCCTGCGACGTTGTTTGCTTTTGCGTCAACGGCACGCGAATTTATGGTGGGGTTTGCTGAGCTGCTCAACCGGTGGGCCGCTTTAAATTTTACTTTGCTCTCGCGTGCGTTGTGCCATTAGTTTTTTAACGCACAGAGCATGCGTGACAGCTTAACACCGTGACACCGTGATGCCAGAGAATAATTGGTCTTTGGTGATCGACTGCAGTTGTGTATAGAAGACTCATTGCAATTGCAACTGGGTGGAGAGTGGACTTTGAAGCTGTGTTGAAACAGTGTATCCCCCTTAGACGTCTGCACTTGCGAAGAGGCTTAGCGTTTCGATTTCGTGCGAAAGCGAGCATTTTTGTATCCATATGTATGTTTCTGTGCTGCATGGGCCTTACAGAACATTGAAGGCAGCGCATGTTCAACCAGGCACGGATGCTTTGGTGCTGCTTTACAGTGGGGAAATGCGCTTTAGAAGTTTGTGTAGGTGTGTCCTGCTGTACCCACCTGAAATGGCGAACGACTATGTTTTGCCTATAGAGAGAACTTCATGTGCTTCAACTAGGGTTGCTCAATGCGTTTTCAGATGCGTTTTCCGGAACCTGTCTTCCGCATTGAGCTTCTGTATATTCGTCGAACTTGCGGAAGTTATCAAAAACTGTTCAACTATACCTAGGCTCCGTGTTACCTTCCTAATCCATGTCAGAGGATTTCGGACTTTTATTCACAGTGGTGATGTCTTGCTAAACGCTCCAGTCGAGTTACACCCTACGCACCTGCACTTGTGCTCCTGCATAGATTGCTTTTGGGCCTAAATGCACCGTCGGCTCGTTATCCTTTGCGTCCACACAGACGTAGGCATGCAAGAGGCTCTCGCTAGCTTGCTCATTGGTTCGTGGGATGTGTTGTTAATATCGATAATCCGGAGGGCAATTTAATCAGCAGCCAACATGTGCTGCTTTGTGCAGTTGTGCAGTTGTCCTTTGACAGCCCGTTGGCACGCTGCTGAGAGCTGATAGGACGCTGGCATGGAAGACTTCATCCATTCGTCCTACTTGTGGGCTGCTCCAGAGATAGTATTCAAGGAGGTTTTTCAACTCAAAGGTTTGTGGGGATATTTTGTTTGGCAAGTGGGTTTTTGTACGGCGCATGGGGTCCTTTGTTGCACTGTACTTGATGATTATCTTTGTGAAGAGTCCATGCGCTTATTTTGCGGTGAACAGAGCGTAAGCATATCATGGTCCTTCGACAAACTTTGCGCGTGGGGCTCATGCTTTTTTCTACATACCTGCTGCACTTTATTTTTAGTAAGGACTAGCTTGAGTACTGTTTTTGTTCCTGTGTCATTGGCGCGTGACAGAGCACTTGCCCTGTTAGGATGTGTGCACTTCGAGAACCGGGGTTGAACTGTCTTTATTTGCTTCATCCGTCTTGAATTGTCTATACGGACTCCAGGAAGTACGGGAAAAACTCGTTAGAGTTTGCTTTCTTTCTCGCTGCTTTGCGGCTTTTCGCCGAATCACATTGTGTCAGATGCTTCTAAACCACACACGCTGCACATCTAAGCTGAATGGAAAAGAACGGGCTCATGAGCGCGCGATTTTGGTTATTTGAAGGGCGCTCCACGCTTTTCGCACAAGTAAGGAAAGGTCCGAGCTTTGTTCATGTTGCTGGACCATATCAGGCAATATCCTTTTACCATGGAAGGCAACGTTGTACCACGTTACAACGTGGATGGCAGAAGTGCTTTCATATGGGCATGCTGCTGTACGGCGAAAAAAGAGCGCCTACTGCTTCGCTGAACAGCGTTTTACTTTGTGAATGTGTCCTGATTCCCCGCTCTGGTGTAGCAAACGATTTAACGTCGCCCATGGAAAAATTCAAGCTGTTCCTCGGCCAATGCTCGTTTTGTATTCGGATTCACTTTAGATTATTCTTCTGCCGCGTTGAGTTTCTTTTAAACGGGGGACCCTGCACGAGCGGCTGCCCTCAGGTGCTATCATGCTATGCACAGACGCTAGTCACATACTCAGAGGGCTTTCATAAGTGTTGATGCCGTCTTGCAAAACGCTCTAATGTAGTCGCCCTACGCGCGTGCACTTGTGCTGTTGCATAGCTTGCTTTTGGGCCTAAATTCAATATTGACTCGTTATCCTTGGGCTGCTCCAGAGGTGGTATTTAAGGAGGTTTTTCAGCTCAAAGGCTTGTGGGGATATTTTTTCTGGCAAGTGGGTTTTTGTGCGGCGTATGGGATCATTTGTTGCACTTTTGATGATTACCTGTGTGAAGAGTCCATGCGCTTGTTTCGCGGTGAACAGCCAGTACGTATCTCATGGGCCTTCGACGATTATTTGGCATGGGGCTCATATTCTCTCCTACTTGCCTGCTGTACTTAATTTTTAGCAAAGACTAGCTCGAGTATTGTCTTTGTTGCTGTGGCATTAGCGCGTGACAGAGCGCCGGCCTTGTTAGGAAGTGAGCGTTTCTACACTTGCTACTGATAGAGTCCTTTTTGTCTCAAATCGCGGATTGTTGACGTAAGACTGTACGCACCATGGTCTTTTTTCGTGGTGAAAATAAAGCGCCCTCCATAAATGAGATGTGAGTTGCTTTTATGGTCAAACAATAACAGTGCTTAGCTTGAGCACGCCAAGATGGCACACAGAATGGACGCGTGCCTATTTAATAGATATGCGAATCTAGGTGTACTTTGCTGTAGGGGATTCTGAGCGAGCTTTGGCACGCCTGGTTGCTATCAAGGCTTTTGCAGCATTTTCTGCTCATTGATATGTGTTTATAACTTTCAATACGTGCTCTCTCCCTGTTGCGTTTTTCATAGCTAATCAGGCGACAACAAAACGACTCGTATTGATAATGGCGTGACATGCCGTTGATTGCCGAAAAATAATGTTGTGCTCAGCTACTTGAAAGAAAACCTTTGCGCGGGTAATTTGCCGAAACGCTTTGGCGCTACGACTCAGCAGCAGGAAAACAAAGCGACTTACGGAAGGAAGCGTTTCCTAGTTCTTCGCAACCATTAGATGGTGCGGTTTTGGGACCACAGGTTAACCCTGGCTTATTTTCAGGGCCAGACCTGACTGAAGTACACGACAGATCCCTGCATTTACAATTTTGTGGCTTCCTAACCCATGGGGTAACACACTGTAGATTTTCTCCGCAGTGTGTTTGTTTCACCCACGTATCACAGCTTCGTATTATGGCTTGTAAACGCCGTAATATTAACAGTTTGCAGTTGCCAGTAGTTCTAGATGCTAGTATGCTGTTGGTGATTCCCGCTCAATACGTAGATCGCCACTTTTTGCTGGCTCATTCCTGGCAACACCGGCTGGTTGACGCATACTTCGCGTAAGTTAAACACAATGGCTCAATCAAGCGTTTAGATGCATCTATACTAGTAACCTGCCTGATTTAAAAGTTGGAGGGAGATCCATTGAGTCTTGGAGACACAAAAAGCTTTTTCTGGGCCTGGACAGAATGCCAAACATTTCAGTGCTGTCCACTAGCGCTGCAGGGAGTGCCTACACGCTGTAACTTGCTGCTGTTGTCAGTGTGATGTCTCACGTGTTGTGATTGTGCATTATCATAATCTCCACAAGGTGTGTTTTATAGATACACTTGGCCTTGTGTCATTCTTCCCGCCTCACACACTTGAAGAGTGTATGTTGTTCATAGTTCTTGACAGCACTGGTGGCAGATAAAAATGGCGTTTTGTCGCTGTGCGAGTTGTGATTTATGTTGCACTTCGGCCAAAAGAGACATGTTTGAATGGCAGTAACGTTTGCGTTACTTCTTTTCCAAGGGTGAGATGCACTTGTTGGTTCGCAGTATGTGCGCAGCAGCTCAGACGCGTGCACGTAACGCATCGGGCAGCTACATCAGCTCAGACGGTTATGCTGGCCAGTTCGGCGAAATGCACTATAGACTTCACGGTTAGGTTCGAATTATATCGACGCCAAGGAACCTTCTTTGTTGAAATGCTTGCAATGCGCACGTTCAGTTTAGCTAGTAAATTTATTTTTACCTTGGTCAGTGAGAGGGGATTTCAATTTTTGTTGAATGTTTTGCTGCGCAAGAAGGCATTTGAGACTGTTTGTCACATAATCAAGGTTTTGCTTCACCTGCGTATGGAGGCATATGAATTGTTCGAACCAAATGTCAGAGGTTTGTGGGCGCTTCTGGTGAGGGCAATACACTTAGTTTCTACGTATGAAGCAGCACTACTTTTGCATGCCAAAAAAGAGGCCAATAAGTCCACATTGTGATGAAGACACGTTACGTTGCCTTTCATACAACATGATCATGTGCAATAAGTCCATATTGTGATGAAGACACGTTACGTTGTCTTTCATACAACATGATCATGTGTAAAGCACTTTTTGTGATTATAACTTTATTTGAGACAAATATAACAGCTTGATGCATGAGTAGCCGCAGGCGTGCTCGCGTGTTGGAGAGTGTTGCCACGGTGCGCTTGCTCTGTGGTGATGCTCTTGCACCTGGGATGCTTTTTCGCAATCCAACTTTGAATATTCATCATACGTTCACCTTTGGACGTGTACGAGCCATTAGCAGCATTTCCCGCGCCCAGAATAACAAGGCAAAAAAATATACAAGCGGTTAATATTGTTTGCCCGTGACATGCCTGTCTGTCAACTCGTCCGGCGATCGCCCGACAGGGACAGAGATTTGAAACAGAGTTTTTACGATCAGTCTTCCGAAACTAGGCATATAAGGATATATAATGTATTTCTCTTAACGTGTTTTGCACGAATCCCAGCTTGTGAGATTTGTCACGCCCCCGATAAGGGGCAGCTCGCTAATTTGTCAACTTCGTTGACCTGGACTGCATATACACTATTAGAGAAAACACTCGTTTTATATGCTGGATGAGTGCAAAAGTGTGTCCGGAGAACCTATCCTGGATTTTTGAGTAGACGGCTGTGAGCTTTGTTCACCTCCTATTGCTAGCACGTAGGGAACTTTTTCTGCAGGCAGACAAATTCTTTGGCCCCGTGCGTTTCTCATCGCTCTACACGCGAACTTACACGGTCATGCGTTTTGAAAGCACTTGCTGTCATTTGAATCATGTGCATGATGAAAATGATAGTGGACGCAAGTGTTTTTCAAGTGGTGTAAAGATCTGTAGGTGCATTTTGCAGCGAGTCGCTTCGGAACAACCAGAGCCACACTATCGTGAAGATATTGTTCTCCTCTTTGTAAACTCTTCGCCTGGCTGCCGCTGTATGGACGTGTAGAAATTTTACAAACAAATGCAGAGACGCCGTTCTGAACGTCGGCAGCATGCGGTGTGTGGCAACCCATTATTTCGGATTCTGCCTTGACGCACTTGCGACACGTGCCTTGCGAATGTTTAACGTTTCGTTGTTTAAATTCGAGATAAGTGTTTTTTTTAATGAAATCGAAGATGATATAGGACGTGCTCGATTGAATTGCTGGATCTTTGAGTTTAACAGCATCCCATCGGCACTTTGCGGGCTATGCTTGGATACAAGACACAACAGTGTGAGTTTGCTGAATGCATTGCCTTTTCAGCCTAAATGTCTTATTTGTTAGGTGTGACAAGTCAGAAGTGTGCGCTTATCCTTGCTGTCGCTGTTTTTCAGTATCTGCACGCTTCTCACGTTGTCGACCGCGTTTCGTTGTTGTGGAGCTTCGTAAGAGCGAGATAATTGAAAGGCCCTGTTTTTCATCCACGCGCTATTTTTCGCATGAAGCCGAAGTTGATGACTGGTGCAATGTGTCCTTTTACTGGTTTCAGTAAAAAAGGTTCAAAAAGCCGCTCTCGCACAATGCCAAATGCAAGCATGCAGCTTTCGCTGTGTAACGGAAATCTTGAAATAGCACTTTTTCCGCAACAGCGTAATTTCCCGAACATGTATGAGAACTACGAAATTTTTCTCTGCATTTTTCCCAAAGCATGCCAAAAGTAAGGCGTTCTGACTTCCTTACTTTTGGCGTGTTTTCGGAAAGCTGTGGAGAAAAATTTCCTAGTTCTGAGCTTGCTGATTTTTGGCGAAAGGGCGCAGATTGAACGTAGTATATGCATTATAGATACTGCTGACCGACAGCGTGTTGGGTTTCTCTGATGTAAAACCTATGATTGCAATTTTTTCTCTAGTGCGGCTGTGCTGCGACATCGATTTACAAATAGTGTAACTGCACTGATCTGCTCCTTCGGGTCACGAGAGACGCATTCGTACGAAACGTTCTCAGGACGACCTTCTCAAGTGAGATGCACGGCAGAACGTGTAGCAGCTTTAGAACCAAGTGTAGAAGAAAATTCTAGAGTCCAGATGCAGCAGCATAAAACTGCGAAGACAGTCGAACCTGCTTTGGGGGTAAAGTAAGAACTGTGCATTCGCCAGCGCGTAAGACATGCCAGGGAACGCTTGGAAAGCCCGCAGCTGCTTTGGCTTAATTGACTTGCAATCATGCGAAGGAATTGGTTTTCCCTCGTGATTGAGATGCCTCCTGGTGCAGCGTTTCGAAATTTCGCTGCTGCCAGCTGTTTTTTCACATTCATGCTTCTCGTTCTCCATGTATGAGCTTTCGCACTGTTGGCTTAACGGCAAATTTCGCACTGGCCTTTACGGTGGCCTAGACGGAGTGTTTCAGTGTTGCAGTCCACGCCTCTACTACATGCACAACGGGCATCCGCAACATGGTCCAGCGCGTGCGTGATTAATTCTTATCAAGGCCGGATATTGTATTACAACCAATTAAATTGCATCTGAGGAAGCATCTGTTCTGCCAACCTTCTTAAACTTTGAAGCGGCTACAGTTAGAAGAGAAAATCTTTGCGACAATCAGGAGGTATGCGGGATCATAGTCGTTTTAGAAAGAGCACAAGGTCACAGAGGTCATAATTATCTCTGTAAAACTGGGGTGCATTGCTTTAGCTATGCTGGAGATTTTCATGCTCTGCGTTTCTGCCAGTTCACTTCACGTGCAAAAGAGCCAAAAGCGCTTTCCTTAGCGCTGACGGCTGGATTTCGGTGCACCGAAAAGCCAGCAGAAAGTTCAACGTTCCCTCAAGCTCCTAAAGGCCCCCGTCTTAGGCGAAAATATATTGTTTGCTCAAGGCCTGTCACAAGTGTCCTTTGTATGTGGGCGTCAACACGGTAGATTGTGCGTGGATAAAACAACAGCAAGGCGGTTATGATATTAGAAATTGGGGGTGAGGGAGTGTCGCTACCTGGGTGTTCTCCGATATATAAAGTACGCGCACAGTCACAGCCAGCCCGTGCTTCGAGTTAACAAGTTGTTGCCACGTGATGCCGGGTCGCAGCGTTGCAGTCATCTCTTTTCTCCAAAGAAGCGTCTACTTCAGTATGGAGTTGTTATATTGTGGGTCCAATATGTTCATTTTATTCGCAGTCAGTCCGTTCCATCTTCGTTAAGGCGGTGGAACTGGATCTTTTTCGCGCTCACTGGGGTAACTGTGGGGTCAAAAGATTGTTTCTTTTGAACTTTTCAGACTGTGCGTGCGCTATAGCAGGCCCTCATCGACGACGTGTTTGTTTGGCAGTGCTGATGGCGGTCTCCATTTAGCAATTTCGAGCGCTCTCGTCTTGTGCCCTTGTAAAATTTGCGATATATATGGTTCAATTTTATTCTTTCATGAATGCCGTTGGGGGAAAATTTTCGAGCAGGAGAGAGACCATCCATTTCCAAAGGATGCGTTATATCTGCTGTGCTGGCGATGACTGGCGGGCATCTTACCTGATACTTGGAGTGGCGCTAGTAGCTCATGTCCCGTATTTGTTGCGATGCGCTCTATCTGCCGCCCACCAGGGTGTTAGTTCTACATGACTTCCATTGCACGCTGCCGACAGCACGTTTTGAAAGTCTCAGGTCCAATTTGTAATGCTTATTCAAGAGGCTTACAAAGCTAGGTCAACCGTGACCTGTTCTGCACCGTCGTGCTTTTCGTTTTGTCTCTCGGAAACATCTTCCTGTGAAAAGTAATGATTCCCTTATCTGTGCAATTCAGTACCTGATGTGCAGTAAATTAAATGTCTACAGCGCTCTCACTGCGGCGAATTCAGTCCAAATTTTAATTCTAAACCCAGCTTTATGAACGTATGTCCTCGTTTCAGGTTGCCGTGAGCAAGTTTGGAGGCCAGGCCCGAAAGAAGTATAAGTCCCATGTAGCTCTATGTAGTCTGCCTGAACGTTGACAAGGTGGCAACATCAGCGTTAATGCTTTGAAGAAGCCGTTTTGGAATAACATATGCACCAGGAAAATGCAGACATATCGCCTGCAGTGACGAAAAAATTGACGTATAATAAAATTGTGGCTGTTAATGTGAAACCGCGGCCATTACAGAAGTGCCGCTGTGTGGCTCTTGCATTCCAAAAACTCGGGTATTTTTGCCTATAGAAGGGTGATTCAAATGCAAAATATGGCGACTATTCATGAATCCCTTTGGTCTGAATTCGTTTATTTTCTTCAAGTGTGCAAGATAATATCATTTAAAAGCTCCTCAGTGCAGTTCTTTTATTGCAGTGGTGCCTGTTTGTTTTTGGATTTGACAGGTTTTATGTAGTGTCTCACCCATACAGCGAGCTGCAGTAGAAGGCATGCAGGGACATCGCTCATTCGACAGTCATTGCATTCTCAGGTAGTGCGCCTCACAAGAATGGGCTTTCTAGAATGTACCGGTTAACACGCGGTGTTACTTCTTGTTCTGTTCCTCGTCGCAAATATCATGCATGAGACGTGCCAAACACGTTCCGTCTACAGTGTAATATGTGTTCTTGGTGGCGTTCTGTGAATGCAGCCACGCTCATCTTTTCTATACAGATCGTAAGAGCCCTATTTTCCTTACTGGCGTGGGCACTTAGTTGGGTGTCGTAGGTTCACTGTAATCGCACTGGTTTGGTCCTCCTTAGTCCTAATATTTGCTTATTTCGGAAATGTTTAGCAACGTAATAGAGATGCTGTCAAGAAGGAAGCAACGACGGCCGTGGCACTCCACAGAGTCATTTAGCAATGCCAGTGCCTGATGTGTTGCTATTTGAAGACATATACTTACTTGTACGTAAAGTCTGTGCGTCTATTAAAATTATTCGAGCTGAAAAACGACCCCTGTCAGTGCTTGGTTTCTATATCTTTCCAATTTATATGTCGGCGCATTTCTTTGTGATAGGTTCCATTGTCTCTCTTGGCGACTGCTTTTATGTTCTTCGTGACGCAATGAATAATACGGGATTTGGTATCATTGCTTGGATTACAAATGAGTTCAATACTCTCTAGGGCGTGCGGTTCTCTGACAACATAACATTCTCGGTAAAAATGAAAGCGCCATTGGCCGTGCACTGCGAGACAAATATCAACTTTCCCGACGCATCTTGTTCTCGTGAGAGTGGTATGATCGAATATGGTTTTGTTTAGCTGTCTGCTGACGTCTCGTGACATTCAGACGAAGACTGACAGTAGCATACTCTTACGCATGCAAACAGTGCAATGGCTTGGCGGCACAGAAAGCCGTGGGTTTCTTTTCATAACACTGGAGACTAGACGTTGCACACGGCAGTATGAAACTGCGTATGATTTTGATGGAAATGGGAATGACTTGATGTGGGCAGTTGGTATGTCTTGTTTTTTTCAAAGGGCACATTTTTCAACAGGCACATAGACGCAGATCTCCTGAAGAGTGGCTGCGACTTCGCTATAGAGGAATCCACGATATTGCATAATATATTGTGGCAGCGTCCCTAGGAATCCCTTGCTAATTTTGTAGCTCCACTTTCACTGACCAGCCTCCAGCTCCTCCGGAGAACTGTTTGTGAAGCTTTCTTTTTATTTGGTGGAAAACGTAAACAAGGTTTGCTGCAATGAGCTCCCCTCGTCGCTTATAGTACTGTATCAGGTCTCCTTATGTCCACTTCTAGGTAGGTGCTGTACAGAATGACAGCAATTAAAAAAGAACAATCAGCGTTTGGCGCAATCCAATAAGGTCCAACAGCAACAGCTTTTATTGTCAATTCGCCACACTTGCATATAAAAGGCCCGAGCTGCACGCATGAAATCACGCCTTCAGAAACTTGCTTTTCAATCCTCAGTTGGTCCGTTCCGGCACTTACCGTCAGGAAAGCGCACGAAAGCCTCTACATTGCCTTTTGGGGTTCACAGTGCATACTCAAGAAGCCCTAAAATATTATTACTGTGTGTGCAGACCGTGCGCGCAATACGTGTGAAAAGTGTCTTTCACTGGCAATACAAAGAGTGACTCAACGTTGACTGTTCTTTTTCAAAGCATTTCTCTACGATAGTGGGAATCAGATCGCCAGATATGCTGGGTGCGAACACACATCTTCTACATGAAGGAAGGCTTTGACTTCAGGCGTGGCTTTGCAATAATCTGTTTTTTGACAATCAGGCCGTATCTGCGCATCTGTTCTAGCAACTTGGGATATACTCAGGGGAGATTGAAAGAGCTTGTCCCGTGAGAAAGAGGAACGCTTTGCGTTGTTATGGCGCATATTGTCTCAGATTGTGCGCTTTTTGAACGGCAGCTCTGAGAATTAACATTGCTCATCCGCAGTGCGTGTTTACTTCGCGACTGAGGACATCCTGGTGGGCTCATCTCATCAGGACAGTGCCACTAAATTTGAGCAATTATATGGAGTCAACTTGATTTTACTATGTGTGCCAAGGATATTCCAGTGCTATTGTGGATCAAGCTAACAACAAGCACGGTTTGGACTTTCCTGACTGCTGGAGGTGGGTCTGTAGAGGAGATTACACTTTAGTGAACGGACGGAGCCCATCACATCAGGCGCCTGCACGACATTCCCATAACATGCACCTACAAGCTGGTGCGCCTCATGGAGCATGAAAAAAGCTGAACAGTATACCATGGTCATTCTCATTGCCAGATCAACATTTTGTGCTGCCTCGGCCCCTGAATCGCAAGTTCAAATCTCCGCGGCCTTCCCAGCGCCTAGGAATGTGCGTGCTACCCTAGCAATCCGAGTGCAACATACATGGAAAAGCCGACGATTTCGTGTTTCGGCGTACTCGTGGGGACTTCGCGAGTGCCACGACCGTTATCCTGTGCATCTGCACGCTCACTGTTCGACGCAAGCAGAGGCGCGGGCATGTGAGTGAGAAGGAGTTTTCCTTTCGTGCGAAGCTGTTCTGCGCAGACGCACGGGTGCACTGTCCTCGGCCTTCCAAGTTCTAGTGCTGTCGTCTTTGACCGTCGCCAAAGTTACACTGCGTGTGTGTTCCAATCGTCTGCCACTCAATACAGTGGCCCGCCTTGTGTCACCCAGAACTTCCAAGAGTAACACAGCACAGCAATGTTCCGCCTTTAGATGTTGAACTGCGCGTTTGAACAAATCTGCAGGAAGGATATGGCAGTCTGCAGCTAGATGGGTATTCCTAGCAGGAAGCTTGCAGTCTTGATTGGAGTAACGCAGCATTCTAGAAGTGGGGTTTCTCGTTTCCATGCTGCGAATTGCTGCATGCTCAAGCAATTGCAGTCAGTAGCTTGTTGGAGTTTTGTGGTGAATGGGAGGACTAGTGGCAGAAGAGAAGCTCTCGGTTGTGTTCATTTTGTTTGCTAAAGGCATTTTGGCTTTCTTTGACAATGCTTATTTGTGTTTGAAGGCGTAGTGTCTGCTGGGCAGTCGTGTGCTGTCAGGGCAAAAAAGACGCCAGGTGGCGTGTTCGTTTGGCTCCTGCTGCGACTTGTATCGTGCGTCCGGATAAAATCACGCTGAGTATGTCAGTTTCTCGCTTTTCATTTTGGCCGCTTTTTTCGTGGAGGTCGAATCCTCTAGCCAGCAGTGCGAGGCATTGCCCGAACGACACCAAGTCTGGCAACTGTGCACGCAAAGGACGGAGCAGTGCACATTCTGTTCTCCTGGGGTTACTGCCATTCGCGTTATTTGGTGCGACCTCGTGCTTGGAAGCTTGGATTTGTTCGGATGCCAGGGGGAGAGAGTTTCGCCTTCAAGGGTTTCCACACTAGCATCCTTGACACCGAATTTGCTGTCAACAGCGGTTGCCGAGGAGCAGAAGTGTTGTTGCTATCTATATTAAAAGGTGCCGGAGCCGCGCTAGGTCCATCACGGACAATGGCAAGATAACGGATGCGGGCTCTATCGCCCGCTTGAAAGCGGAGTGCAGCATGTATCGGAAACATGAATTCTTCAAGATCTGATTGCGTCTCACTGTTGGCATACGTTGCAGAGGCAGGTATGAAGCGCGTTGCGTTGCCTGGAGTAGCACGCCCGTTTTCACCTTATGGACAGCGCTTTCGATGAGATTAGGGTTACTGGATGCGTGTGGATGGGCGTCTTGGTCGACATCTGTTTTCTGCTGTTGATCTCTACGTGCTTCTTCAGAGCGTATGTTCTGCCACGTTTCGACGTTAGAAAAAACCCAGAAATTCGCTTTTTGCGGCTGACAGGACATATTGATGCTTTCGGGTATTCTGGCGTGGCTGGCTAGTCCATTGGAGCGTGGCCTAATGGACCGTAGCCGACGTTCGTGACAGCAAACGGGCTTTGAGATTATTCCTCCTCCAGGGTGTTGCTGTTTGTATCTTGGGAGTGTCCGTCTACCAGGAAATCTGCAGTGGCCAGGAAACAGTCTGTCTGTTGATGTTAGTTCTGGTTTTTCGACGCTGACAAACATTGGCAGGATTCAGCGGAGCATTTAGGAGTGTGCGTGGTACATACATAGAGAAGCCGACGATTTCGTGTTTCGGCGTACTCGTGGCAGCTTCACCAGTGCCATGACCGTTATTCTGTGCATCTGCACGCTCACTGTTCGACGCAAGCAGAGGCGCGGGCATGTGAGTGAGAAGGAGTTTCCCTTTCGTGCGAAGCTGTTCTGCGCAGACGCACGGGTGCACTGTCCTCGGCCTTCCAAGTTCTAGTGCTGTCGTCTTTGACCGTCGCCAAAGTTACACTGCGTGTGTGTTCCAATCGTCTGCCACTCAATACAGTGGCCCGCCTTGCGTCACCCAGAACTTCCAAGAGTAACACAGCACAGCAATGTTCCGCCTTTAGATGTTGAACTGCGCGTTTGAACAAATCTGCAGGAAGGATATGGCAGTCTGCAGCTAGATGGGTATTCCTAGCAGGAAGCTTGCAGTCTTGATTGGAGTGACGCAGCATTCTAGAAGTGGGGTTTCTCGTTTCCATGCTGCGAATTGCTGCATGCTCAAGCAATTGCAGTCAGTAGCTTGTTGGAGTTTTGTGGTGAATGGGAGGACTAGTGGCAGAAGAGAAGCTCTCGGTTGTGTTCATTTTGTTTGCTAAAGTCATTTTGGCGTTCTTTGACAGTGCTTATTTGTGTTTGAAGGCGTAGTGTCTGCTAGGCAGTCGTGTGCTGTCAGGGCAAAAAAGACGCCAGGTGGCGTGTTCGTTTGGCTCCTGCTGCGACGTGTATCGTGCGTCCGGATAAAATCACGCTGAGTATTTCAGTTTGTCGCTTTTCATTCTGACCGCTTTTTTCGTGGAGGTCGAATCCTCTAGCCAGCAGTGCGAGGCATTGCCCGAACGACACCAAGTTTGGCAACTGTGCACGCAACGGACGGAGCAGTGCACATTCTGTTCTCCTGGGGTTACTGCCATTCGCGTTATTTGGTGCGACCTCGTGCTTGGAAGCTTGGGTTTGTTCGGATGCCAGGGGGAGAGAGTTTCGCCTTCAAGGCGTTCCACACTAGCATCCTTGACACCGAATTTGCCGTCAACAGCGGTTGCCGAGGAGCAGAAGTGTTGTTGCTATCTATATTAAAAGGTGCCGGAGCCGCGCTAGGTCCATCACGGACAATGGCAAGATAACGGATGCGGGCTCTATCGCCCGCTTGAAAGCGGAGTGCAGCATGTATCGGAAACATGAATTCTTCAAGATCTGATTGCGTCTCACTGTTGGCATACGTTGCAGAGGCAGGTATGAAGCGCGTTGCGTTGCCTGGAGTAGCACGCCCGTTTTCACCTTATGGACAGCGCTTTCGATGAGATTAGGGTTACTGGATGCGTGTGGATGGGCGTCTTGGTCGACATCTGTTTTCTGCTGTTGATCCCTACGTGTCTCTACAGGGCGTACGTTCTGCCACGTTTCGACGTTAGAGGAAGCACAGAAATTCGCTTTTTGCGGCTGACAGGACACATTGATGCTTTCGGGTATTCTGGCGTGGCTGGCTAGTCCATTGGAGCGTGGCCTAATGGACCGTAGCCGACGTTCGTGACAGCAAACGGGCTTTGAGGTTATTCGTCCTCCAGGGTGTTGCTGTTTGTATCTTGGGAGTGTCCGTCTACCAGGAAATCTGCAGTGGCCAGGAAACAGTCTGTCTGTTGATGTTAGTTCTGGTTTTTCGACGCTGACAAACATTGGCAGGATTTAGCGGAGCATTTAGGAGTGTGCGTGGTACATACATAGGGAAACCGACGATTTCGTGTTTCGGCGTACTCGTGGCAGCTTAACCAGTGCCATGACCGTTATTCTGTGCATCTGCACGCTCACTGTTCGACGCAAGCAGAGGCGCGGGCATGTGAGTGAGAAGGAGTTTTCCTTTCGTGCGAAGCTGTTCTGCGCAGACGCACGGGTGCACTGTCCTCGGCCTTCCAAGTTCTAGTGCTGTCGTCTTTGACCGTCGCCAAAGTTACACTGCGTGTGTGTTCCAATCGTCTGCCACTCAATACAGTGGCCCGCCTTGTGTCACCCAGAACTTCCAAGAGTAACACAGCACAGCAATGTTCCGCCTTTAGATGTTGAACTGCGCGTTTGAACAAATCTGCAGGAAGGATATGGCAGTCTGCAGCTAGATGGGTATTCCTAGCAGGAAGCTTGCAGTCTTGATTGGAGTGACGCAGCATTCTAGGAGTGGGGTTTCTCGTTTCCATGCTGCGAATTGCTGCATGCTCAAGCAATTGCAGTCAGTAGTTTGTTGGAGTTTTGTGGTGAATGGGAGGACTAGTGGCAGAAGAAAAGCTCTCGGTTGTGTTCGTTTTGTTTGCTAAAGTCATTTTGGCGTTCTTTGACAATGCTTATTTGTGTTTGAAGGCGTAGTGTCTGCTAGGCAGTCGTGTGCTGTCAGGGCAAAAAAGACGCCAGGTGGCGTGTTCGTTTGGCTCCTGCTGCGACTTGTATCGTGTGTCCGGATAAAATCACGCTGAGTATGTCAGTTTGTCGCTTTTTATTCTGACCGCATTTTTCGTGGAGGTTGGATCCTCTAGCCAGCAGTGCGAGGCATTGCCCGAACGACACCAAGTTTGGCAACTGTGCACGCAACGGACGGAGCAGTGCACATTCTGTTCTCCTGGGGTTACTGCCATTCGCGTTATTTGGTGCGACCTCGTGCTTGGAAGCTTGGGTTTGTTCGGATGCCAGGGGGAGAGAGTTTCGCCTTCAAGGCGTTCCACACTAGCATTCTTGACACCGAATTTGCTGTCAACAGCGGTTGCCGAGGAGCAGAAGTGTTGTTGCTATCTATATTAAAAGGTGCCGGAGCCGCGCAAGGTGCATCACGGGCAATGGGAAGATGATAGATGCGGGCTCTATTGCCAGCTTGAAAGCGGAATGCAGCATGTATCGGAAACATGAATTCTTCAAGATCTGATTACGTCTCACTGTTGGCATACGTCGCAGAGGCAGGTATGAAGCGCGTTGCGTTGCCTGGAGTAGCACGCGCGCGTTCACCTAATGAACAGCGCTTTCGATGAGATTAGGGTTACTGGATGCGTGTGGATGGGCGTCTTGGTGCACACATATTTAGCGCGGCGTATGTCTGTATTGTTCGTCGTCTTGTCAGAAAGTAGGAGACGTCACGATGCAAGGCTCGTGGAGCATACAAACGCGCTTTTTTCAGCTGGGATGACACATTAATGATTTCGCCTATTCTGGCGTGGCTGGCTAGTCCATTGGAGCGTGGCCTAATAGACCGTGGCTCAAGATCGTGGCACCAAACAGGTTTTCAGATAATTCCTCCTCCAGGGCGTTGCTGTTTGTATCTTGGGAGTGTCCGTCTACCAGGAAATCTGCAGTGGCCAGGAAACAGTCTGTCTGTTGAGGTTAGTTCTAGTTTTTCGACGCTTACAAGCATTGGCAGGCTTCAACTGAGCGTTTAGGAATACGCGTGGTACGTTTAGGAATGTGTGTGGTACATACATAGAGAAGCCGACGATTTCGTGTTTCGGCGTACTCGTGGCAGCTTCACCAGTGCCATGACCGTTATTCTGTGCATCTGCACGCTCACTGTTCGACGCAAGCAGAGGCGTGGGCATGTGAGTGAGAAGGAGTTTTCCTTTCGTGCGAAGCTGTTCTGCGCAGACGCACGGGTGCACTGTCCTCGGCCTTCCAAGTTCTAGTGCTGCCGTCTTTGACCGTCGCCAAAGTTACACTGCGTGTGTGTTCCAATCATCTGCCACTCAATACAGTGACCCGCCTTGTGTCACTCAGGACTTCCAAGAGTAACACAGCACAGCAATGTTCCGCCTTTAGATGTTGAACTGCGCGTTTGAACAAATCTGCAGGAAGGATATGGCAGTCTGCAGCTAGATGGGTATTCCTAGCAGGAAGCTTGCAGTCTTGATTGGAGTGACGCAGCATTCTAGAAGTGGGGTTTCTCGTTTCCATGCTGCGAATTGCTGCATGCTCAAGCAATTGCAGTCAGTAGTTTGTTGGAGTTTTGTGGTGAATGGGAGGACTAGTGGCAGAAGAAAAGCTCTCGGTTGTGTTCATTTTGTTTGCTAAAGTCATTTCGGAGTTCTTTGACAGTGCTTATTTGTGTTTGAAGGCGTAGTGTCTGCTAGGCAGTCGTGTGCTGTCAGGGCAAAAAAGACGCCAGGTGGCGTGTTCGTTTGGCTCCTGCTGCGACTTGTATCGTGCGTCCGGATAAAATCACGCTGAGTATGTCAGTTTCTCGCTTTTCATTTTGGCCGCTTTTTTCGTGGAGGTCGAATCCTCTAGCCAGCAGTGCGAGGCATTGCCCGAACGACACCAAGTTTGGCAACTGTGCACGCAACGGACGGAGCAGTGCACATTCTGTTCTCCTGGGGTTACTGCCATTCGCGTTATTTGGTGCGACCTCGTGCTTGGAAGCTTGGGTTTGTTCGGATGCCAGGGAGAGAGAGTTTCGCCTTCAAGGGTTTCCACACTAGCATCCTTGACACCGAATTTGCTGTCAACAGCGGTTGCCGAGGAGCAGAAGTGTTGTTGCTATCTATATTAAAAGGTGCCGGAGCCGCGCAAGGTCCATCACGGACAATGGCAAGATAACGGATGCGGGCTCTATCGCCCGCTTGAAAGCGGAGTGCAGCATGTATCGGAAACATGAATTCTTCAAGATCTGATTACGTCTCACTGTTGGCATACGTCGCAGAGGCAGGTATGAAGCGCGTTGCGTTGCCTGGAGTAGCACGCGCGCGTTCACCTTATGAACAGCGCTTTCGATGAGATTAGGGTTACTGGATGCGTGTGGATGGGCGTCTTGGTCGACATCTGTTTTCTGCTGTTGATCTCTACGTGCTTCTTCAGAGCGTACGTTCTGCCACGTTTCGACGTTAGAGGAAGCACAGAAATTCGCTTTTTGCGGCTGACAGGACACATTGATGCTTTCGGGTATTCTGGCGTGGCTGGCTAGTCCATTGGAGCGTGGCCTAATGGACCGTAGCCGACGTTCGTGACAGCAAACGGGCTTTGAGGTTATTCGTCCTCCAGGGTGTTGCTGTTTGTATCTTGGGAGTGTCCGTCTACCAGGAAATCTGCAGTGGCCAGGAAACAGTCTGTCTGTTGATGTTAGTTCTGGTTTTTCGACGCTGACAAGCATTGGCAGAATTTAGCGGAGCATTTAGGAGTGTGCGTGGTACATACATAGAGAAGCCGACGATTTCGTGTTTCGGCGTACTCGTGGCAGCTTCACCAGTGCCATGACCGTTATCCTGTGCATCTGCACGCTCACTGTTCGACGCAAGCAGAGGCGCGGGCATGTGAGTGAGAAGGAGTTTTCCTTTCGTGCGAAGCTGTTCTGCGCAGACGCACGGGTGCACTGTCCTCGGCCTTCCAAGTTCTAGTGCTGCCGTCTTTGACCGTCGCCAAAGTGACACTGCGTGTGTGTTCCAATCGTCTGCCACTCAATACAGTGGCCCGCCTTGTGTCACTCAGGACTTCCAAGAGTAACACAGCACAGCAATGTTCCGCCTTTAGATGTTGAACTGCGCGTTTGAACAAATCTGCAGGAAGGATATGGCAGTCTGCAACTAGATGGGTATTCCTAGCAGGAAGCTTGCAGTCCGATTGGAGTGACGTAGCATTCTAGGAGTGGGGTTTCTCGTTTCCATGCTGCGAATTGCTGCATGCTCAAGCAGTTGCAGTCAGTAGTTTGTTGGAGTTTTGTGGTGAATGGGAGGACTAGTGGCAGAAGAGAAGCTCTCGGTTGTGTTCGTTTTGTTTGCTAAAGTCATTTTGGCGTTCTTTGACAATGCTTATTTGTGTTTGAAGGCGTAGTGTCTGCTAGGCAGTCGTGTGCTGTCAGGGCAAAAAAGACGCCAGGTGGCGTGTTCGTTTGGCTCCTGCTGCGACGTGTATCGTGCGTCCGGAGAAAATAACGCTGAATGTGCCCGTCAGCCGCTTTTCATTTTGACCGCTTTTTTCGTGGAGGTCGGATCCTCTAGCCAGCAGTGCGAGGCATTGCCCGAACGACACCAAGTTTGGCAACTGTGCACGCAAGGGACGGAGCAGTGCACATTCTGTTCTCCTGGGGTTACTGCCATTCGCGTTATTTGGTGCGACCTCGTGCTTGGAAGCTTGGGTTTGTTCGGATGCCAGGGAGAGAGAATTTCGCCTTCAAGGGTTTCCACACTAGCATCCTTGACACCGAATTTGCTGTCAACAGCGGTTGCCGAGGAGCAGAAGTGTTGTTGCTATCTATATTAAAAGGTGCCGGAGCCGCGCAAGGTGCATCACGGGCAATGGGAAGATGATAGATGCGGGCTCTATTGCCAGCTTGAAAGCGGAATGCAGCATGTATCGGAAACATGAATTCCTCAAGATCTGATTGCGTCTCACTGTTGGCTTACGTTGCAAAGACAAAGTAGTTTTACGTGTGTTTTTAACTAATGCACAGAGCCTACGGTAGGATACGAGTTATTGCACGCGTGTGGCTGGGGTGCTTCGAGGACGCGTCGGGCTGTTATATTTTCGACAACCGACGGTCCTATGAAAGCAGGAATTCGTCATCGGTTGTACAGAGTGCATATCTTCTCTGCGCTGCATTTGTGCGTATTCCGATGTTTAGTGGAGCCTTGACCCAGGATTTTGAGGCCGAGATATTTTTTGTGTTCATTTTTCTTTGTTCTTCAAGCAACCGCCCCTGCAAATAGGGTTTAGTATGATCTGATGAGCTTCATCAGAAGATGTAATATTTTTTGAGTATTCAATCAAATTTAGTCGAATGAGCAGGAATGTGCGAGGTTCTTATTCAGAAAGGTATTTTATTATTTCTCCTTGGTGCTAAATCGCACAGATTAAACATTCCGTCGTGTGACGCCCAGTCATCGTCATTGGAAATATAAATATTTTGTCCCCCCGCAGTGGGTGAGTTAGTTGAGAATTCGAACCCAGGTTGTGTGGTAGCTTGCGTTGCAAAATAACCTTCTTATCTGGAAAGTGGAGGAAGCGTGAGCTTTTCATATGTGCAAATGGCAACATGGCAGCTAGTGCGTGAATGAACTTGACCTCATTACAAGAAATGCACCGAAAAGATTGAACTGTATGGATACTTGACACCAGAGCGTTTGTGGAACACTTTATTCCAAGTGTGAATTATATCAATCCCAATGCGGCGCTATACGTTCATTCTTTGATTTGTTATTTCATACTAGAAAACAGAGTTGCAGAACCGCGAATGACCTTTTCCAGCGGGCTCACGTCTTCTTGATTGTGGGAGAATGCCTCCTCGACTGTTTCCTTGCAAGTGTACTGTACTAATATACTACTTATATTGCTTTGCAACAGCCAAATTTAATGTTACGCGATTTGACCGTATTATTTGTCCCTCAACAGCGAAGAATGCTCGACACACGAGCTTTGCCTCAGTGTGGAGCTTGATATTGTAGACCGTGCGTTAAGTAATAAGAGCGCAATAAAGAGACAGCAAGAGTGCTACCGCAGTACGGCGCTACTTCAGAAACTTCCCTGTTATTCTACATAGTTCTAGAACGACTCTGCAGTACTGCGAACCGGCATTTCTTGCGAATGCTCGTTTCCTGAACTATATTTTTTGTATGCTGATCCATGGCGTTTACGTGACCTCCAGGACGTACGGTTTTTCCTCATGAAACACCAAAAGAAAGAACTCCTGACGCAAGACCACTGAACTTGACTCTGAAATAGATTGTCCTTATTGCGTCCAGCAGGTGCGATTTTACAGATTGTAGTTGACAATTTGTCCTTTTAGAAGCGCTGCTAGTTTATAGCTTAGTTTTATATTGCCTCTTGTCAAATGCTAACCATTTGACGCCTGTTTTGCTGCGCATTTGTCGCTGTTTTTTGTCTGGATTATTTGCATGGTTCTCGGCATGATCAATATTTCGGTTTGTGTCGAGCTATCACAATTCAGCATAATCTTTCTCAGCATAATCTTTCATAGTCCCATTTAAGCATTGCGTTGAGGGGATCGCACGAATGTTTTGCAGTGCATCATAGAATAGCTATGTTCAGAAGGCTCATGTTTGCAATTTCCTGTGCTCACCAGATTGTCAGTTCTGAATATCCCACTGCGCGTTTCGCTTCAAAATGTTGTAGTAATCTGATGCATCATTTTATCGAAAGATGTGGAGGTTATTTCGCCTGGTTCGATATTTTCCCACACGTTTTCCGAAAATGAGCATCGTTGCATAATATATGCGTGTCAGTGTATGGAAAACGGCAGTGTAGTATGTGCTGGTTGCTAGCGGGACTCAGCATGGTGTCTGGCTGTGTCGTGATGGCGCGTTGTGACGGCTATACTTAAGCGCGCGTAGAGAACAAAAGCGTGCAGCTTGCAATACTTCTAGTATAGTGCAATGCACAGTATGAAAAATGTCTTAGAAGCATTGAATTTTTTGCATAGATACAGGTGATGCAGGCACTGAGGGCCAACTTTAAGGTAAAGCACGTATCCACTTCGCGCCATAGCAACAGAATAGAGGACAGTGCTTATCTCCGAAGGAGGGTTGCAAAGTGATCGCATGCTTACTTGCAGATAAGAAAGTGTATGGTACTGCTGGTATTAATGAGTGAACGCTAAGATTGATGGGGTGGTTGCACTCGTAGCTGGAGGCTGCGCCCTCTTATATGCAGGCTGAAAACATTTGCAGCGATCTTGAAGTGTCATTCCAAGACTGATGGCTCGCTGTATTTTCTTTTGCTCAATTTCACAGTACATCGCATTGATGTGTGTTTAGATAGTAAGTTTCGTGAAGGCCTAATGAAGGAAGTCGCGAGCATTAATACATCGTCCGACAGGATTACCTCTTATGTTATTTTGTGATGCAATGCTTTCAAATTGGTTCACTTACTGTGTTGAGGGACAGAAGGGAAGATAATGAGTCAGCATTGCTACTATTTGGCGTTCTATCGTGGCCACGTCGCTGCTTTTTTGGTCGCCACGGATCTCGATTTTTGTTCAGAACGTGAGTCGCTTGGGTTGTTTAGCCTGCAAAAAAGTCTGATTTACAGGTTGTACCAGGGCGCGTTACCTCAGGGTTGCGAGTGTGACTTATTGTTGACGCCCTTGTAGCAGTGTACTCATAAAACAGGACTTTTTTCTGTCAAACGCATGCTTGTGGCATTGCGTGTGTTCTCATTTGTATGCTTTTCGACGCCAGAGTACGCCAACAGTGCTTATTGCCCCTTTTTATTGACTTCCTGGGCGCTTCAGGGATCCTGCTGATGTGCATTATTGTTGTTGCCGTTTGAGTAGATGTTGTGAATGTCTTCACGTAATTCTAGAAGCCTAGGCGATCTCCCCTCTTCGTGTATGCTGGCTGAGGCTGCTGCGCCATATGCAACTGCAAGCTGTCCCAAATGTCTCGTGGCGCCTTTTAGTTCCTTGTGGAAGCGCTTTCCAGCGATCAAGCCATGCAAAATGGATAGTACGAAACAGAACTATAGAACAAGTAATAATAAAATGCTTGGCAATTTCCGAAGACGCATGAAACATTGGCGCTAACCAGGAGGAAGCAGTTCTGTAATCATGGCAAGGGCCGTTTTTGTCACCGACCGTATACAGACGAAAACATAAACTGGTGGCGTTTATTGTCCTGGCATAGTCAACCCTGCACATGACGTATTGCTTGCCGCATCGTTGCTTGTCCAGGAAGTAGGCATTGTCGTTTCAGGTCACTACGTCAGCCAAGGACCTCCCGTTCATAATACTGCTATGTATTTCAAGAATTTGAAATGAACTTCTTCAACACTGCTCTCCTAGCCTCTAAATTTTCGCTTCCAGCTGTCATGGCATTTTCAAGCTCGTCCTGGTATGTTTGAGTCTGAGCATATTGTGCAACTTGCTGCCTTATCGCCTATTTAGGAAGTAAGCATCCGCACACACCGCACACAAGGTCGTCTTTGTCACCTGAACGCTTTCCGTTTCTCGCTTTTTTACCACAATGCGCTTCAAAAATTTGAGACACTGTTTTGTCCCATTCCTCATCTGATTCGAATTTTGCGCAGCAGCGTGCTACGGTGTTTTGGAGGTGGTGCGTCTCTTGTGTCACTTTCGAATGATATGGCATATCGATGGCGTTTGTGAAACGTGAATCGCAATTATTGCTATCTGTTTATCTAAGGATGCTCCCAGGGTTCAGGGTATCGCTACTTAATCGATTCGTTTGACGGCGGCAAGCTTTCCATGCTATTGAAAATGGGGGCATGGTGCTATAATTTTGTCAAGCCAGGCTTACTAGCTGCGAGAACGCACGTATGCTTGTATTTGCAAATATTGTCGGCGATAACGTTGTGCGTGCCATAAGGCTTTCTCATACACTTGCGCGTCGTATTGTTTACCTTTCTTCCTCTTATCTCATGATCTTACGAAAAAGAAAATGCGTTTACGGGTTTCACGGTTTGTGGGCGCTGTTGAGCACTTAGAACCAGCAGTATGTGCTTTCAAGGAGCTATGTTACTTGTAAAAGTCGATTAACCACAGGAGCACCTGTCTATAGAAGCATTGCGGCGATTTTCAGAGATGCTTGTAGTCACTCAAGCAGGCAGCCGAGTGTATGGCTGCTTCACCTTCATCATGTTGAATTTGGCTTGAACTTTTGCACTCAGCGGAGTTCTGACGACTGTTTCCACGTAGGGAAGCAGGCAATACTATGCTCGGATGCATTCAAGACTGCCGCGGTTTGTGTTGAAACTTGTTATTGCCCTGTATGTCCTGTGGTCCCTGAACGATGTGGTATTTTTCTAATGCGAATCATACATGAAGCTGCCATGTTAGTTTGACAAATCACCAGTACATCACAAAAGGGACTACACGATGACTAACTAGTACTGTTGCTGACAACTGGGTCATTTTTTGTAACATTGGTGGCCGGGCATGAAGCGCATTGCACAAACTGGCTTTTTTTCCCATGATGCTTCGTAGAGTAAAAGATGATTTAGGCGCAAATGCAAAATGAATGCGAACTGTTGTTGCATGTTTTTCTTTGCTTGCGGTGCCTATTGATGCGCAAGCAGACACCAATCATATCTCTTGGTGGCTGGGGGAGATGAGCCTTGAAACTGTTTTGTAGTGTTTTGCTGTAATTTGGAAGCGATGGATGGGGAATTTTCTCATTCTGCATATCTAGGAAGTACGTTTCCAGCTGAAGTAACGCTTTGGCAACGTTGACTCGAACAACACTCAGCCTCGCAGTCTACGCATGAGCGAGCGTAGCATTGTAAAAACTTGGCACTCTGGCTTTTGCCGCCTTTCTGAAGACTCCATAGCTACAGTGTAATTACACAGCCAGTGTGTTTCATGCGGCATCGTGAAGAAGCTCATTTTTGCTCAGACTGAGACGGCACAGCTGAAACCGAGTGACATTTGGCATCCTCATTGAAGCGTCACCGCAGAAGTGTCTTCAGACGTACGCACAGATTTCCTTCACCGGAGGTACCTTGGTTGCCTGGCATATGCAAACAGTGTCTTACTGCGCATGGGCGAGGTCTCAAATCATGCATACAAGCTGGCTTTGTGCTGTGCACATGCACCCGACTGACGTTAATGGTATGAAGTGATGCTTCCAAATCGGTTGTGTCGCCTCAATCTCACCTACGCTGTCGAGATTTAGGTACACTTCGCCATAGCTTGTATTCATTCCAGGCCTGTAGGAAACACGGCTGTCAAACAGTTGCTTTTACGTGTCTATCGGTCCACTCTAGTGGGTGCGTTTCACAAATAAGCACCATGTTCGTGAAGCATGTGTCTATAGCGCTGTCTTTTATGCTGGCACACGAAAACGCGTTTGCGAACAACCGAAGGCGTCCTCTGAGTTGATGCTGTGATGTCACTGATTTCTTAGTTTCCGAATGGTGGCATGTTTCAGTTGGGTGGGCTTGACGCGCACGTGACTTTGTGTTTGCTTGTTTCTGGTCACCGGTCTGCTTAGACAACAGATGCAGCCACAGCAAGTTGTCTTTGCGTGGAGGTTGTTGCAAGTTGTGGAATTCATATTCACAACGCACCCGAATGATGGATTTCTGGAAAGCTGGTGAGGCTCATGCAACAAATATGAAAGACAATCTATTTGCGCGATTTTAGTTGAATTATGATCGTGATACAGTAAATAAGTCATCAGCGTTACTCTTTGAAGCATTCGCAGGTTTATGATTTCACGCAAAGAGCCACCTGCGAATGCCCAGTGGCTTAGCTGATAACTGCTCTCTTGTTGGCGGCTGGAGCGCCACTTTGTAAAGCAACTCAACGGACGCTCTGGTGCCAGCGTTCTGAGGGACAGAGACAAGAAAACGTCGCAATATTTCATGAAACACATACAAATTTGCTTGGCACTATGAAATTTTCTTGCTACCAAGAAGGTACGTCTTACACGTGCCTTCAGAATGAAGCCGTAAGCCGTGTGCCGTTTGTTTGAGAAACCTATGCTCTTTTCACCCGCACTTCAGCAATCTCGAAGTTTCTGAATCTTTGCCAGAGGCGTGAACGCCGTACTAATGATCTCAATAGAACCGAGAATTGTGCAAAGCCTTGTTCAATAATACACAGGCTGTTCGTCCTTTATAGCTGGCATGCAGGTGACCTTTCAGGGATACCTGGGCTGCCTTGAAAAATCATCCTCCGCAACAGCCCTGACAAGTTTAAAGATCCGCACCACCAAACCATTGGTGAATTTTTTGTAGCACGTACACACACTTTGCCCTGGCAGTTCATGCAGTGCGACAGTTTCCATAGGAACGGTTTGTCT
Organism: Eimeria tenella; assembly: GCF_000499545.2. Taxonomy (NCBI): domain Eukaryota; phylum Apicomplexa; class Conoidasida; order Eucoccidiorida; family Eimeriidae; genus Eimeria; species Eimeria tenella. The sequence continues at coordinate 349,668 of NW_013542262.1, forward strand.
GATGGATCACATTTCTTGTGGGTGTTTTTTTTTTGTTCAGTATTCTTGCTTATTCGAGGCCATGAGTAACATTACTATGTTGGCATTCGAGCTAAAAACAGTTTTATGTCGTACAGTTACATATTATCAGTGGGTCAGTTTTTCCTAAAGGGTTTCTTGTGCTATACGAAAGAAATCTGTGGCACTGTGAAGATGTTGAGCGGCCACAGTCCTTACTGTCGGGCTGTAAGCATTTCTGAGTAGCTCCCACAAGTTCCCAGCAGCATCGTATCTGAGAGATGATAAGGCTTGTCACTGTAGCTAATAAAAGACGCTGTAACATTAGAATATTTGAATCATGTGAAGAATGCTTTTGTAGAAGCGCATGTTTTTCATAGATGGTTTTAGAAGTGTTTCTTTCCCTGGAGCGAAGAAGCGAAGACCCAGCCACGTTTCAACGTTTTCAGTATACTCATGCCTCATTTCGACCCACTGCTGTGTTTATGGTATTTTAGGAGGTACGTTTAGCAGAAAATGTGTGTTTCTCTTGCGTGGTACATTAAATACGATATTTAGGCTTTAGCAAATGAAAACATGGCTTTAATAATTTCTGCGTGATGGAAATTATTGCGGAATGTCACATTATAGAGAGCATTGTTGTACCGTATTGAGTACATCGCTTTTGATCCCAAACGGGCATTTTCTGACCAATCAAGTAGCAATAAAACGGTGTGGCGATATTTCTCTCCAGTCCCTCCTGTCAGGCTTTTTCTGCTTGACGCCTTGTTACATTTGGCGATGCCATGCTACTCGAAAAACGTTTGCGTAACTGGATCGGAGTTCAGGCGAAGCACGAATTTGCGTGTACAAAAGGCAAATGCATTTGACTCTCGTGTGTTTTCACAAACTTTTCAATGACATGATCGTTATTACTGGATAAAGAGGGTGCGGAGCTGCTGTTTTTGTCAATTGCTGGTCTGTTGCTCGGCTGTTCAGTTCTCTACTGCAATCGACGCAGGGTAAAGCATTTCTTGAAGCCGCAAGCATTTCTCGATGAAGTTGCCTGGTAATGTGCAGGAGGTGCGCTTCGTGTCTGGTGAAATTGTAAGCTGACTTGCATTGACGACCCAACGCTGGTTCTACTTCCCTTGACGATTCTTGCGTGGTTTTGTCTAAAACTAATATTTCAAAAGTGGTGGTAATTTTTTCTTTAACAATCATCAGTTGCCTAGCAAATACAATCACGCTCGTTTCATGACCTTGAAACGGCGTTAGAACCATGGCTTCAACAAAGATGCATCTACGAGAGCCGCTTCATACTCGATATGTTGTTTTGTTGTACCTGCGTAAACGCCGTACTTTAAAGCACAGTTTCAATACAATGTATCAAACACTTGCAGGCACGTATTGGGCTTTTATTCTTTTCGAACCAGATTGTGCGTTCCGCAAAAAGAGTCACCAGCTGCGTAGCTATGGAAAAGTGCTCCTTGGTCGCGTACCTCGTTCCTAGTTCGCATGACACCGCAGTTGGGATATCGGTGTTCATCAAAACTGAACACACGCATCTGCATATTGCAGTCTCGTCCCATTTCCCACTGTATCTGCAATGTTCGCATTAGTATACATCAAGATACTTTGAACTATCTTTTGGTCGAGTTTTGTACAAGCGAATACTCTCAGCGAGTACTCTCAGCTCTGTTGTGTGAGCGAGGACATTTGGAACGTGGCAAACATAAACGCGAAAGGCAAGTTAATCCTGCACATCTCTGGGAGATAAAAAACGAAAGTGGCGATCCGAGACAACGTCAGTATGTGAGAATATCAGGCGCAGACGCACGTCCGATCCACAAAGGTCTACTTTCTAGCAACCACAGAACGAAAATCAGTGCCAAACTAAGCACAGTTGATTAGTGAAAAGCATTACACAAACAAGCGAGTTGTCTTCCAGTTTCCAAACACTTGGCGGACTCTTTCCACGTTTTTTGCTTGATATACCGATCGAAATAAAAAGTGTGGGAAATCAGAAACAACCGGTGCTCTCAACTTTCCATACGTTTTTCTGGAGTGGCAGCACTACGTAAAATCATGGCGCACCTACACTTTTGGTATGCGTTATCCTTGATTCAGGAGCCAGTCACTGCTGAGCCCATGCAGAGAATAACCATCGAGAAATAAAGCAATTCATAATTTCGAAGAATACGAATCTTGCAGAAAGTGCGTTCGTAGCAATCGCGCATCAAAGAGGTCCTCACGTTGTGGTAAATGTTTTATCAGGTGCCATGAGGATGGTGCACCGCGAGTTTACGGTATATTCATCTGCAGGCCGTGAGTCCTTCTGATAAAAATCTTGCTAAGCGCACTGCGCTTTTTCTGTTGAAATGTGTTGAAATGTATAGACGCGCTTGCGGGACACATTCCCTCGGCCAGAGCAGAGCTGTCGCCAATCGCCCCTTTCACGTCTCGTGCCCGTAATTGTTTGTTTTGCGGTTTTCCTAGTTTGCAGCGAAAATATGCATTTAAGCCTTTTTTCTGCCGGTGTTGGAGTGCCCAGCATAATTTGAAAGTGCATGACTTCTGCTTATCCACATCTGTTCGCCACGACTTCACTGCACCTCTACCGCGAAAGGTATTCTACTTCATTAGCATTCCACTTGCGACGCGCCACGACGTGGTCGGCTCGAAGACCAAACGTGGCAGTGCACGTTTGATTAGTGTGAAGCCTCAAGCTATAAGAAGAAGGAAGGTAGAGGCGTTTCTGTATGCGTGGCTTTGAAGATTAGCGGGCAGCAGATCGATGAGTTCGGCGTAGAGTCATGTTCGTGATCACATCTTTGAATGGCAAAATATCTTAGCAATTCCGTGACCTGCAAAACATCCAGTTGGTGGGCCTCTCGATGCATAAAAAAGCAGAAAAGCGAATTGCTGGAAACTTTGTAGCATATGTTGTGGCAGCATTCCTTCGAGGCCGTTCTACAGGGAGCATTCTGTAGTCCTGTATTCACTTATCCGGAGGACATTTGAAACCAGTGCTGCGCGAGTCAGCCCAAAGCACACGGTATTAAATATTGAGGGCGCTTGCATGTCTGCGTTGTATTACAGAATTATCTTTCTAAACAGATTCCGCCTTACACCTTGATTCGCCTCACTCCATGGAGGCGGCAGCTGAAGCCTTCCCATGGTCTTACTTAACTAAAATTGCTAACGTCTAGGTGAGGGAGCCGACTGAACCATCACGCCCATCTGGTTCGAAGAGTCAAAGCCGTATTTGACTTGAAGCCTTTAAAGGCTCTGAGAGCATACTCAGTAGACAGAGCAGTCAGTCATCCTTTCTGCATAAGGCCTCGTAGGGCTTGTGGATTGTCACAAGCAGGTTGCGTTTTGATTTGTACTCATGCGTTTCTATGGCCACCGTGTTTACAATCACTTTTGGTCGCACAAAGGCACACGTGCGGCTATACTGATGCATCAGTATGATTCAGAATGCACCCTGCATTGGACATTCGACAAACCGTAAGCGGGATGAACAGGACGGACGACTGCACCTTCGAGTAGATAAACAGTCTATCACTACACCTACCTATAATTTCCTCTAAAGATGCCGATGTTTCTTCCGTCCACTCCCCGTCATTTAAACCAAATATTCGAATTTTAATGGTTCTCCGCGGTTTTTAGACAAACAGGCAGACTTGGTATGTGCTGTGAGAGTGCGTTGTGTTTCGTGTGATGGAGAAATGAATAAATCAGAAACCCTCAGCTTGCCTGCGACGCATCGTTTCAACCTATTTGGGAGCTGGGTTTGCTCAAATATGTCATTTCTACTCATTTAGTTACCTACCGCATTGCTTTGTAGGCCTTCGTACATTGTTAATCATTTAAATTTATTTCCACGTAGCTTTCTGTGCAGTACAGCTTTAAGCACAGGCTACAGTTTAAAGTGTCATCATTCCGTTATGTGGTTTTGTCGGCTATGCCGAGAGAATTTCTATAGCCACTTACCTATTCTGTTGCGCAGTTCACCACTATGATGCCGCTACGCTTAAATAACTGCTCGGGTTTGACATAAAATAAAGAATGCCCTCTGTGGCCGTGCTCGGCGCAACCACACGTGATCTGTACAAGGGGTAGTCGCTATGCATCGAACAGGATAGATATTTTGCAACACTACTGCTTTCGCTGTACTTGTTTGGGACTACACTTCTCCTCAACACGTTAGTTAAAATTAGTGAAAATGCTCTCCACACTCTGTTCTCTTAGGAGCTAAGAATGGATCATCGCTGTTCATGAAGCATTTACTGTAACTCACAGCGCAGTACGGCACCTTTGGCATGAAATCGCAGTGACGAAAGCATGACTACACAGCAGGTCTATGTGCACCCGCGTTCCCTTACCGTCACAGAAGGCCTTCACTTCACATTAACTCAGAGTCGAATAGTTGATTTCGGAATTTCAGAGGCTACGGAGCCTTGAGCATGCCAGTGTCTATCCAGAATCGTGGATTGTAAATATGCTGCTTGTTTGGCGCAGATTCCTAGAGGTTCTAGAAGGTAGCAGCTTGCTGTACACGTTTGTTTTGGCGTTTATGCAGTTGAGAATAAAGGTCTGTTGAAGGCGTCGGTTTTGGTGTTTTCATGAGTATACGGCAATCATCTGCTATTATACCAGAACACGGTGCGAAAAACGTATGGTGCGCATTCAGGCGTGTCCTCGGTTTTCCATACTACGGAGATGAGCTGCATTCTAATCGCCTTGGCGTCCAGCAGTTGACATTGGAATTTCAGCACGTACGGTGTTTTTCTGCATGCGTATTCGGAACTGAGCCTGTTCGCTGCGAGACCTTAGTGCTCATAACAATACCACCATGCTGTTGTTCGCAGTATTAAGACTTTGTGTCAGCACATATTTATTTTAGCTTGGATTTTTTTACGTGAGTGGGGCTTTTGTTCTCTCAGCATGCGAATGCAGAGGCTGACGAGTCGCTGCACGAAATTCTTGAATTCAACAAAGAAAAGCATATAGTTTTTGGCATGCAGGCGTGCCTAGGTTTTGATAGTGGACAGAGGAATTTCATTCTAATCACCTTGACCTCAAAGACATTGACATTGGAGTTTCAGAAAGTACGGTGCTTTCCACATGATTATTTCTATTCGGTTCTGAAGCCGCTCTGTCGCCTGTTTGCTGCGAGACCCTAGTGCTCGTAGCGAGTACCATGATGCTGTTGTTCACATAATTGGGACTTTGGGCCAGCATATCTCTTTTGGCTCGAATCAGCTGTGTGCGTGGGGCTTTTGTTCTCTCATCTTGCAAATGCTGACGAGTATCTGCACGAAATTTTTGAATATCACGAAGGAAAGCATTCATGCTTTTGACATGGAGGATTCGCCTAGGTCTTGATAGTGGATAGAAGAGTTTCATTCTAATCGCCTTGGCCTCAAGCAGTTGACATTGGAATTCAGTACGTACGATGTTTTCTGCATGGTTATGCGTATTCGGAACTGAGCCTGTTCGCTGCGAGACCTTAGTGCTCATAACGAATACCACCATGCTGTTGTTCGCAGTATTAAGACTTTGTGTCAGCACATATTTATTTTAGGTTGGATTTTTTTATGTGAGTGGGACTTTTGTTATCTCAGCGTGCGAATGCAAAGGCTGACGAGTAGCTGCACGAAATTCTTGAATTCAACAAAGAAAGGCATATATTTATCTGTCATGCAGGCGTGACCTAGATTTTGATAGTGCACAAAGGGACTCCATTCAGTCACCTTGACCTCAAAGACATTGACATTGGAATTTAAGCACGTACGGTGCTTTCTGCAGAATGTGCTTATTCGGAACTGAACGTGGCTTTTCGCCCGTTCGCTGCGAGACTCTAGTGCTCGCAGCAAATACCATCATGCTGCTGTTCGCATAATTGGGATTCTGTGTCAGCATATTTGTTTTAGCTTAAATCTGCTGTGCGAATGGGGCTTTTGTTCTCACAGCCTGCGAATGCAGGAGCTCACGAGTAGCTGCACGAAATTCTTGAATTCAACAAAGAAAATCATCCATATTTTTGGCTTGCAGGCGTGGCCAACGTTTTGATAGTGGACAGAGGAATTTCATTCTAATCACCTTGACCTCAAAGACGTTGACGTTGGAATTTCAGAAAGTACGGTGATTTTTGCATGATTATTTCTATTCGGCCCTAAACCCGCTCTTTTGGCTGTTTGCTGTGAAACCCTAGTGCTCGTAGCGAGTACCGTCGTGCTGTGGTTTGCATAATTGGGAGTTTGTGTCAGCGTACTTGTTTTAGCTATCAGCTGTGTGAGTGGGGTTTTTGTTCTCTCAGCCTGCGAATGCAGAAGCTGACGAGTATCTGCACGGAATCCTTGGATTCCACAAAGAAAAGCACTTTTTTCTGTCATGCAGAAGTGCTCTAGCATTTGGTAATGCACAGAGGAGCTTCATTCAAGTCATCTTAGACTCAAGCAGTTGACAGTGGAATTTTAGTGGGTACGTCTTTTTCTGCATGCATTTGTCTATTCGACTCTAAATCCCATTTGTTGCCTGTTCGCTGCGATACCCTAGTGCTTGTAGCGAGTACAAGTATGCTGTTGTTTGCATAATTAGGACTTTGTGCCAGCAAATTTTAGTTTGAATCTGCTATATGAGTGGGGCCTTTGTTATCTCAGCGTGAGAATGCAAAAGCTGACGAGTATCTGCACGAAATTCTTGAATTCCACGAAGAAAAGCATGTATTTCTTTGTCATGCAGGCGTGACCTAGTTATCGATAGTTGACAGAGGTGTTTATTCTAATCGCCCTAGCCTCAAGCAGTTGACATTGGAATTTCAGACGGTACGGCGTTTTCTGCATGATTATGCGTACTCGGAATTGAGCAAGATTTTTCGCCTGTTCGCTGCGAGTCCCCAGTGCTCGTAGCAAATACCATCATGCTGTTGTTTGATATTATTAGACTTTTGCGTCAGCACATCTCTTTTAGCTCGAATCAGCTGTGTAAGTGGGGTTTTTGTTCTCTCAGCCTGCAAATGCAGAAGCTGACGAGTATCTGCACGGAATCCTTGGATTCCACGGAGAAAAGCACTTTTTTCTGTTATGCAGAAATGCTCTAGCATTTGATAATGCACAGAGGAGTTTTATTCTAATCATATTAGACTCAAGCAACTCACATTGGAATTCCAGGCGGTACGGTGTTTTCGCATGATTATACGTATTCGAAACTGAGCATGGTTTTTTGCCTGTTCTCTGCGACACCGTAGTGCTCGTAGCGAATACCACCATGGTGTTGTTCGCGATTGTTAGACTTTGTGTCAGCATATTTGTTTTAGCTTGGATTTGCTGTGTGAGTGGGGCTTTGTTCTCTCAGCCTGCGAAAAGCAGAAGCTGACGAGCAGCTGCACGAATTTCTTGAATTCCACAAAGTAAAAGGCATATATTTCTCTGCCATGCAGACCAACTCTGTTATTTGATAGTGGACAGAGGAACTCCATGCTAATCACCCTAACCTCAAAGCAGTTGACATTGGAATTTCAGCACGTACGGTGTTCTGCATGATTATGCATATTCGGAACTGAGCGTGCTTTTTCGCCTGTTCTCTGTGAGACCCTAATGCTCATAGCCAATTCCAGCATGCTGTTGTTCGCATTATTAAGACTTTGTGTCAGCATAATTGTTTTAGCTTGGATCTGCTATGTGAGTGGGGCTTTTGTTCTCTCAGCCTGCGAACGCAGAGGCTGACGAGTAGCTGCACGAAATTCTTGAATTCAACAAAGGGAAGCATTTATATTTTTGTCATGCAGGTGTGGCCTAGTTTTTTGTAGTGGACAGATGAGTCTCAGTCTAATCGCCTTGGCATCAAGCAGTTGACATTGGAATTTCAGAGCGTACGCTGCTTTCTGCATGATTATGTCTATTCGGCCGAAAAGCCGCTTTTTCACCTGTTTGTTGCGAGACCCTAGTGCTCGTAGCGAATACCGGCATGCTGTTGTTCGCATTATTGAGACTATGTGTCAGCGTGTTCGTTTTACCTTGGATCTGCTATGTGAGTGGGGCTTTTGTTCTCTCAGCCTGCGAATGCAGAAGCTGACGAGTAGCGGCAGGAAATCTCTGAATATCACGAAGAAAAGCATTCATGTTTTTGACATGCAGGCATTGCCTAGTTTTTGATAATGCGCAAAGAAGTTTCATTCTAATCAGTTAACCTCAAGCAATTGACATTGGAATTTCAGTGGGTACGGTATTTTCTGCATGAATTTGTCAATTCAGCCGTAAAGCCGCTCTGTCGCCTATTCACTGCCAGACTCTAATGCTCATAGCGAAACCCACTATGCTGTTGTTCGCATTATTAGGACTTTGTGTCAGCATATTCATTTTGCCTCGGATCTGCTATGCGAGTGGGTCTTCTGTTCTTTGCAGATGCAGAAGCTGGCGAGTAGCTGCACGAAATTATTGAACACAACCAAGAAATGCATTGACGTTTTGACGAATACTCTATAGTTAATGTGAAGAGGTTATGGAAGCTGACATTCTAGCAGCTCGCCATCACTGCATTCTACTGCGATAGTTTGAGTGAGCAATGGTCCATTAGAACGTTGTAAAATAACGAATCGTTTGTACGTGGCTCCAGATTCAGCATGCGTTTTATGACGTCATTCGGCTTGTAGGCGTTCTGCTATGTACCGAAAATGTGAATGGGGTAAAAGCGCATCAACGTGGTGCTGGGCTGAAAACAAAAGAACAGAGTACAGTGCCTGCCGCATGGAGTGAAATTCTCAAAATCATGACAAGATCGCTATGTGGGTAACTGTCAGAAAACCCCCACTGGCCTTTGCATATCACAATTGCATCTGATAGAGATAAACAGCATGCTGTTTATCTTTTTCACGCACATGCCTGTCAGGAACTTCTTTTGGCAGTGCCACCCCGTACAAAGCCTTTTTGGTCCAACTAGTCACGGATTAGCATTCTGTCAGCGGACAGCTTTAGAGAATCGTTCTGTTTGACCTCTTTACAGTGGCTGCATTTGAATGAGGTACCTTGTACGTGTGTGGAAATTGCTTTTAGGAGAATGTTAATGTTTTATATGGCTACAGTGTGCGGCATCCAATAGTTTGAGGTGCGAACCTTTTCTGCGCGCCTCATGAGGCGTAAGCATTTCTAACTCGGTCAAAGCGGTTTTGCGAACATTTACTTATGATGATATATCTCTTCGCACGTGAGGAGAAAGTGTATGTGGCGGGCAAGTCACATGCGGAGTTGACTTTACAGGGCTAGTAACTCTCGCATTTTACTGCGTTGTGATTATATTCGTTGTTTAATAGTTGCACAATTGCACGTTTATTGAAGCTGTCGTAGTATCGGGAGGTTTGGCAGTGAGCTACCTGGTTCAGACTGCCTTTTATTCGCAATCCCGTACAATGCGCTCAAGAGGATCGTAATATTCTCGCGGTAATCACCTTAGCCAGTGCATTGGTCGTTTGAGTCAATGTCCTGCACTCACAGTAGACAATTTCTGCAGTTTCAAGTGTATCATATGGAGAGTTTGCTACTGCTACTCACAGGTCCGCTGAATGGGCGATACTCTGATTCAAAGGACGTAAGTAGCCGGAATTATTCGCAGTAGTTTTTTAACAACACGACTGCTCTATTTACTGTTGAGAGCATTTGTTGTAGAACCGCTTTTAACGAAGTCTCTGCAGGGCGAAGGGCTAACTACCTAGTAGAATGATCTTCATCCAGTCTGAACTGATATTTTATGTGTCTTCTTGCGTGAGCTGACTGGTTTGAACCGACTTGGGAACAGTATGTCATCAAATTAGCGCATTGAATTGAGGCAATCATAGCTCTTGAGATATACACGTATGTGCAAATGTTTTGGACAGCCGTACCAGTGGACGTATGCAGGAGTCAGATTGCATATACCGCAGTTCGTGAGTAGATATGTGGTTTTTCGACGTATGTTTTCCAGCTCCCTGCACTCGTTGTAGCGGTCTCCACGCCCAGTAATGAGCGATGGTGGTGTACAGAATTCTTGCGTCGCCTGCCATGAAGGAGATAAATATGTCTGATGCTGATTAACACTGAGGTCGCACCCTCTGAAATTGCAAAGCAAGCGTGTAAATAGTACTGTTTAGTGTTTGTAAAGTGTGGCAGCGCAGCAGCCGTCTCATGTTAGTGCTAATAAATATCTGTGCAACTGTTCTTTCATGGATACTTAGTATGTGGGTCTTTTTGAAACTACAGGGATGCGTATCCTTTATTTCACCTTCTCTTAACCCTGCCAGCTCGTTCTTATTTTGCTCCAGACAACCTCCTGGCTGCATGAAGCTTTTGAGCCTTCCTGCCTGTTGCCTGTGTGGAAGGACACCTTTATGTCTGCTCACAGAGATTTCAATGCACCTTGAAATTTCGGCAGAAAGTACGTGGCATGAAACGTGAAGGTATGAGTGCTCAGAGCTTTAGGTCTTCCAGGTTACCGTACAGACTGAAAAGCTCACCGCAATATCAGGAGGAGTCAGCCAGACTGCAAGGTTGTACACGCAGCGCACTGATTATCTACAAACCGTTCAAGTCACTAAGCGTAAGCCGATTGCCCGGTACAACACAGCTGCGCATACTGAGTGTAATTCTTACATTTGGCTGAACCATGATTTAGTTCTTACTAAACGTACTTGTGCATTCCTTGCACGACCTGCATCAGATCGTATGTTACAGAGATCTAATTGTTCGCTCGACAGAAGCGGTGTCTACTTAGAGGGCTTACCAATGCAGATACTGTAGATTTTGAAACAGCTTCCATGAAGCCTGAACACATCTCTCGGCGACAGTATGAAAGATCGCAGCAGTTGAACGTGAGGATACTCTTGGGTTTTCGTCGGGTTCGTCCACAAGCGACGAACACGTAGGCGTTGCTGAACTGTCGAGTACTTAAGATCCTGAAAGGCAAGCATCTTCACGCTTTTCCTATCATAAACTGTCTTCACGTGGTCTTGCGCATGCAAAGGCAAAAATATAGAAAATGAACGAATGCTTGAAAAGATAGTTAGCTGCGGCACTACCGGCGAGCGAGCACCTATCAAAGTGCACAATTAATTGGCGGTCCGGATGATTTGTTTGCTGACGACTGCTGCTAAATCTCCACGGATTTGCATTGAAAGGAACAATAGTCTTTAATGCCTGGCCCCTAAATACCCATTGGCCGTCTTCTCTTTGGTGAAATGAATTTGGGCCTAGCATTACGAAGAAAATCCAGCTACGCCATGTCGGAGTCGTTTGTATTGCTTTGTGTTTACAGATAAAGTATTTATCAGGATTTAAAGAAGAGGGGGGAACCCTACAGTGACTAAATGCGGTTGAAGTAAGTGAGTGGCTCAGTGTGTGTGCCGTTGATGATGGTCCTACCGGTAATGAAGCGATGCGTAGCAAGTACGTTTGGCAAGCTTTCCATTCCAAGTCTTGTGTAGATAGGAAACACATAAGTTCTCCTATCGACGCCTTTCTCTATTGCTAAGCGCTGTGAATTTTTGGGGCGGCCGCGCTTTGCTCTGGCAGGCAGTGCGCCTCCTACTACTTCAGATGACAAGAACATTGATGCCATATTGCTTCCTGGCAGCGAATTGCATCCATCAAGGGCGTCCCAGTTTCCATGCATTTATTTTTTTGTTGTGGAAATGTGAATGACTCGGTACTGTTCTTTGTGGGCGCTTCTTGATAGTCTGCGTGTGTATGTGATTGGGTCTATGTTGATCCCGGTGTGAAGCCGAAGATGAGATTTGCGCAAACGCCTATCGGCATATTCTTCAGTTACGATCGCGTCAAATTTAATAGAGCATCAAAAAAATGCAGTAAAGCGTCTTTTTTAGTTAGTTGCCACTCCTTGCACTAGTACGTGCGTCCCGTAACCGCAGCGTGCTATGACAGTAATGGGTGTTCGCTCCTTACCGCACTTTTCAGGAACGACAGCCCCTTTGGCTTTTTTGACCGTTTTGTTTTTCAGCCATGTCTATTCGTGAACGCCTTCACGGAACGCTACCGTGGCTGGCCCTGTGGAATTTCCAATGTTGTAGCTTGTTGCGGTGAACAAACTGTGCACCAGTGAGCTCCAAGGGGTCCTTATCTCGTGAGTCCTTGAAACATCACTTAAGCGTTAAGCACGTGTCATTTTGCCTGCAGTAAGGGCCTGCAGAACAGATACGTGCTCCGTTGCAAACACAGAAAGTGCGTTTCACAAATTATACGCAAGCCTCAATATATGAGCGAGAAATATGCAGTCATGATTAAGAAAATGCTTGCATCTCGTCCTTACAAATGGAGTTCTGGCTAGGAAACCTGCACCCTTTTTCTATGCTGAATACTGGCTGCTTGATTCGAAGTGCCGATAGTGCTGAAGTTGCGATATTTATAGTTTGGCCTTCAAGCACTTTCCCCAGTTCATCCGCTATTCATCGTTGCGCTTGTGCAAAGTACTACGAGCAAGGCAAGCCCTTGTAGCCGATTCGGTTTTCCTCCCAATTAAGCTATTTTGCTGTTGGAATTTTGGCCTTTTGGTGATGTTGAATTCAGCCCGAGTTATCGGAGCTGCGAAATATTGCTGAATGCCTAGAAAGTAGGGTTTGCTCCAGTGCGCCTCTGCCGCATGCTGCTGCTGCTATGTTGTGATTGTAGTGCTGTGTCATTGTGACAACTTTTTCTCACTTCCGGTATGAAACTGACGCACCCACGCATATCGTATCATTAATGCACAGGAAGTGCGTTGAAGGGGACGCCGACCGAGTGTTCTTGCTCATGAAGTTTTCGCACTTCCCTGTATGCGTTTTCGGAGGCCTAATGCTTGCCATCTGCGGGTTGTGCGTGTTCTTTTATGAATCTTATGAGTGACCTTGACTACTGGCACGTAATGCCGCTTCCGTATAACTTACCCCTTGTTCTGCACTATGTGGATGCCGGCAAAGCAACCACGTTTTTTGCTAACGCTTGGTGAAGTGAGACCGCCCAGAAATTTATCGACAGTGTTATTGAGAAACGTCCAGACACTTCCTACATTATAAAAAGGTGGAGCTGGCTATGTATTTATCATTCAGTTATGTCTATGACCAGATTGTGCGTTGCTTGAGCGGATCGTTCGAAGGGACAGTGGCCACAGTGATTCTCACCTACGGAGCTCGCTGCAGCAGTGGCAGTTTGGTCTGTTGAGAATTTATACCCCTGCAAGGAGGTAGCTATGTAATCTGCACCGCAAATGTCTGTTCCATACGCTTTAGTCTGCGTCCTCTATGCACCATGCATTTACAGCTTTGTGACGTTGCCGCGTGATTACCGGTAAACGCTTTTCCATCCAGTGCAAGTGCTCGTTTGTGTGTTGTGATGAAGAAAGCCAGTTTTTGACTTGTGAGTAGTCAGGTAGTAAGCTTCACACAGTACACGGAAAACGTAAAATTGCAATGGGAGAGATGAGACAACGGAAGTGCTGTGACCCATCAATGAAGTGCGATTTGCTGACTTAAAAGAGGCGTTCAATGGCTGTTAGAACCGGGCATCATAGTGCGTGCGCGTCTGTAAGAGGCCTACAGTGCAGATATTTTGTGACAAAACACCTACAGCTTGTTACTCCCCCAAACCTCTCTGAAGTTGTTCTTTTTGCTGAAGCTGATGAAATAGATAAAGAAGCTCTGTCATTCTTTCTTAAGAATTTTATGCGCGGCTCCTCATGATGCCGTGGGGAAAAATGCTTTGTTAGAACCTTTCGCCTATTGTCAACCGTCCTCAAAGGCTTTTCACCTTTCCAAAAGCCTGTTGGGCGTCTAAAGGACGTACGTCCTGCCTGTTTTTGCCCTTGAAGGTGTCAGGCAGTTGACTTATTCCAATAGATAGAGCTGCTTGTCACAATGCGCATGCTTTGGTCACTGACCGTATGCTCCGTTTTTACGTTTCGAGACGATCGCGGTCTTTCTTCCTACCCAACAGAATATGCTTGAGCTTGGAATTGGACGACGGAGGCCTCCTCGTCTTTTTCGAGTAAAGGTTGAAAAATAGATGTTTTTTGTCTGAAGGTGCAGCATGTGCTCTGTAGAAGCTTACCATTGGGTTGGGTATTTTTCACAGAAAATGTCGTCTGTAGAATCCTAGTTGTGTATGTCCTTTTGGCTCGATTTGCATCAGCTCGTGAGTCCCACTACCAATGCATCGGCTAATGACAGTTGTACCTGTAACATTTCTTCAGCAGATGCGAGTTGCAGCACCCGTTGCAACCGTGACAGCTTAACTCACAAAGCAGCAGAAAATTAGGGCTGTATTTACACGCAGTGCCTGCATTTGTTTTTGCCTATGCACTGGTGTACGAAACGGCATATCATGAGATTTTCTTTCAGTGCGCGTCATTCTGTAGACAACTAATGCAAAAGAAAGTGACCCAGTCGGGCAGTATGCAAGTGTGTGCCCAATATCGAATATCAGCAACATAGAAATTAAACACGAACTCGCTCTTGAAGTGTTTATACTGCAGCGTAATCAACCAGTGAAAAGCGTTGCTTTGCGCCAACAGCTGGTGAGCCCCTCCACGAAAAGAACGACCTCGCTACGTAGGTCAGAAGAATAAGCTTGACGTAGTGCAGCGTGCTTTTGCGGTACAGATTACTCTAGACTTATTGCCGCCATTCCCTTGAAATTTTTATAAATAACAAAGAATGCCAGGATATTGGATGATGTGGGCATAGTGCGTAACAGAATGTCAGCAGATCGTGGAAGCCGATACATCCTTCGTTTTAGCGTGTCTGTTGGGAGAAACTGTTCACGCCAACGTAGGCTCTACAAACTGTGATTGCGGGTATGAAGAAACGTCGTTGGATTGGAGACGTTTCCGCTTTCGTTGTCCTTGCGTGACTCCGTGTTTGCTTACCTTGCTGTAGAAGTTGCCAAGTATCTAACGTTTTCTTCCGCGCAGTACGACGCGTTGTAACAGTTCTGCGCCTCAATGTCTAATTAGTGACACGTAAGTATAATGGGACGGTGGTTTTGCTATAATTCATTTAATGTGGCGTAAGCTCAGCCGAGGCGGCAAAACCTTTAGGAAACCAGCACGGAAAGAAATCCCCCTTGAACTTGACTGTCCGGAACGACTTGGGGCAAGAAACAGAGGTGGGAGCATCAACGTGCTACTACCCTTAGTGTCAACGAACTCCTTTCTTGCTAAGTCGGCCCGCGGCTTTGTCTTGGCGTGCCCTGTGTGATCTGGAGACTTCAGGAGGTGACTTGGGGTTCCTCAGACTATGCGCGTTACCGGTCACCCATGATTAGGACCTTTCCACAGCTAGTGGGTGCAGCATTTGTTCGTACTGCCAGCTCCAAGGGACATCCGATGCCGCTCCACGCTTTTAGAAAAGCTGTCAGCCTGCTGGAGCATCTGTGGCTCGTCATTCTAGAAATCTAATTTACCGACGCATGCTGAATCTTCGATGGTGCAGGCGTAGTGCGTAACAGGATGCCAGCAGATCGTGGATGCGGACACCTTTTTCTTTCACCCAGCCTTTTGAAAGTAATTTTTCACACCAATGAACAGCTTCGCTTTACTCCCGCATTTTTTTTGGCTTCCGTGGATGCATGCAGCAAGTAGCTGATCAGTAAGGGCAGCCGGAGTCCGAATCTGCACCGAGCTCTTTCTAACGAGAGTAAAGGATTGCGTGCATCAAGAAGCGTCGACGAATCGGAGGCTTTTTTCAGGTTCGCTGTATTGACTTTGTGTTTGCTTATCTTGGTCTAGAAGTTGCCACGTAGCTAATGCTTCCTGCCTTGGAATACAAAGTGTTGTTACCGTGGTGTGCCCCACCATCTAAGGAGGCAATTTTTGGTTGCTCAGATTAGGCACGGACACCTTCAATTAGGACATTTCCACAGAGAGTGGGTACAGGACAGGATTTGTTCATACTAGCAGCTTCAGTGCATCTTTTCGTTTTCAGGGATCATCCATCATCCTGATGGAACGTTTGCGGCTCCTCATTGTAACTGACACATGCAATTAATATTGTTTCTGATCTACATTGATTTATCCAGGGTCTACATTTGATTGCGTTATTTCCGTACACCTTGAATCACATTAGTAGGCGGAAACAAACTGCAACAGCCTCTCTCAACGGCGGCAAATGACTCAGATGATTTGAGGCAGTATGTGCGTTTCTGGACAATTTGGTGGCCACAGTGGCTGTCTTCAAAGTGCGATATCTGCATAGTGCAATTTTGGCAGCTCTGGGCACACTTACTTTGACTGCCAGGCAACTTTGCCTTCAGATACTGGACTTTCTGGTGACTTCTCATGCGTGAAATGTCATTTATTCATATTACCAGCTTCAGTGCATCTCTTCGTTTTCAGGGATGCCACCATCCTGATGGAGGGTATTTGACTGCTCACTGCTTGACACTGACGCACGCGATTAGTATTGCTTTCGACCTAACATTGATTTATCCAGAGTCTACATCTCGTTGCGTTATTTCCGTACATCTTGAACCACACTAGCAGGCAGTGACAAACTGCAACAGCCTCTCTCAACGGCGCAAATGACTCAGATGATTTGAGGCAGTATGTGCGTTTCTGGACAATTTGGTGGCAACAGTGGCTGTCTTCAAAGTGCAGTATATGCATAGTGCAATTTTGGCAGCTCTGGGCACACTTGCTTTGACTGCCAGGCAACTTTGCCTTCAGATACTGGACTTTCTGGTGACTTCTCATGCGTGAAATGTCATTTATTCATATTACCAGCTTCAGTGCATCTCTTCGTTTTCAGGGATGCCACCATCCTGATGAAGGGTGTTTGACTGCTCACTGCTTGACACTGACGCACGCAATTAGTATTGCTTTCGACCTACATTGATTTATCCAGAGTCTACATCTCATTGCGTTGATTCCGTACAGGTTGAAGCACACCAGCAGGCAGTGACAAACTGCAACAGCCTCTCTCAACGGCGGCAAATGACTCAGATGATTTGAGGCAGAAAGTGCGTGTCGGGACAATGCGGTGGCGACAATAGCTTCAAAGTGCGACATCTGCATAGTGCAATTTTGGTAGCTCTGGGCACACTTGCTTTGACTGCCAGGCAACTTTGCCTCCAAATATTGAACTTTCTGGTGGCTTCTGATGCGTGAAGTGTTATTTGTTCATATTACCAGCTTCAGTGCATCTCTTCGTTTTCAGGGATGCCACCATCCTGATGAAAACTCTTTGGCGGCTCATTGTAACTGACGCACGCAATTAGTTTTGCTTTCAATCTACATTGATTTATTCAGGGTCTACATTTCGTTGTGTTGATTCCGTACATGTTGAAGCACACTAGCAGGCAGAGATAAACTGCAACAGCCTCTCTCAGCGGCGGTCAATGACTCAGATGATTTGAAGCAGTAGGTGAGTTTCTGGACAATGTGGTGGCGACAATGGCTGTCTTCAAAGTGCGATATCTGCATAGTGCAATTTTGGCAGCTCTGGGCACACTTGCTTTGACTGCCAGGCAACTTTGCGTTCAAATATTGAGCCTTCTGATGACTGCGTATGTGTGAAGTGTCTAATGCGTGACAGAATGTCCGCAGATCGTGGATGCCGACCCTTTACAAGTAGCTGCATGATCATAAAAGATAGCTGGAGTCCAAATCGACACCAAGCTGTTTCTAGTGAGAGTAAAGGATTCTGGGCATGAAGGGGGGAGCTACGTCGGATTGGAAAGTTTACCCATGTTTGCTGTTCTGTTCTTGTGTGACGTCGGCTTTGCTAAGCAATGAAGAAAAAGCCGAGTTCGATCTAAATTGTTATTTATACATGCGCTAGGGACCGATGCAGCAATTTGTTGTGTTCGTTGCTCAAAAAGCTAGTGTGGGTCTCGTGGGAGACACTCAACCCAAAGATGGGGTGGTAACACTCATGAAGCGTACTCGTGTACTACAGGAATGTGCAGTTGATATATCCAGATTTGTAGAAGTACCCACAAACTAATCTATACTATATAGCAACGCTTGAGGGCCTTTAGTTTGGCTAAACACGTGAACATGCGTTGCTTTGATGTTTTCGTGACGCTTTTTCTCCTGCAGCCAGAACAAATAAGGCGAGTGACACGATTACCACATAGTGAAAGCGTACGGAATACGGGACAGCAAAATGTATGAGAGACAGTTTTGCTTTTATGTTTGCAGGGAGAGCGAAATTTTACCGGCATGATACATCAGGAAGTAACATTTTTGCAGTTGATAAGTACCAGCGCATATGACAAGTATACACCCTCAGGGAAACGATTTACTGAGATTCGTTACTATGTTGTTTTTTAGAGTATTATTCCTCCAACGAAACCGGCACGGAACTTTCGAGCACCGCCTCCTGCTGTCTCTGTTGCAGTTGGCTTCCGTGTGCAAGTTGCTGCTGCTGCTGTTGTCTCCGCTCCCCTTGGTGCTGCTGTTGCTGCCGCTACCGCGGTTCAAACAGCTGCTGAAGCCTGCGCTGCGGTGTAACGACGCAGCAGAAGGCCCAGCAGTGGTAAGCCTTTGAGGGCCCCGCCGGCAGCAGCACGAGCTGCTGGGTGCAACTGCTGCTGCTGCAGCTACAGCTGCAGGGACCTATTCTGCCTCGCATTAGCAGCTCGGGCCCCTATCTTCTGCTGCGGAGCATCAGAAACCCCCACACCCAAAGAAGGGCAGCCCAGCCGAGGGCTTGTGTGCAAATTAATTTGAGTCGGCTTTGTTTTGCTTCCCCTATGGGAGCCCCTGCGTTGCAGAGATTTAGCTATGCCTCTGCGGGAGCGTGCGAGGGATGGGGAGGGGCCGCCGGCCCGCCGCAGCCACGAGGGGTGCCACGCCGGGGGCCACCTTGGGGGGACCCCCGGGGGGCCTCTACCCCGGGTACTGCGGCTTTTGCAGCGCGACACGCTTTGCTACTGCACGCAGGAGGACCACACAGCTAGCCAACAACCCTAAGGCAGTTGTCCTGAGCCACGAAGCCCACACAGCAGCAAGACGTGAAAGGTTATGTCGCGAGGCCGCAACGTTGCGCGCGAAGCTGCGGGAGCAGCAGCAGCAGTATTAGAAGTAGCAGCAGCAGTAGCAGGCAGCACAAACAATACGCGAAACAGAAGTGGCACACTAGACCGTTGAACACGATTATCGCGAAATGGCGACAGTCATTCCGCCCGTTGCAGAAGCAGCAGCAGCAGCGGCAGCAGCACGGGCGCTCCTAAAGCAGTTACAGGCACTAAAGCAATAGCAGCAGCAGCAGCCCTACCAGATGCAGCTGCAAGGCAACAGCAGCGACAGCAGCAGCAACATGCTTGACCGCTGCTTCATCACCGCAACAGCAGCAGCAGCATCAGCAGCAGCAGGGAATGGCTAATTGCGTTTGCGATGAGGAATACGGCGCTGCTGTTGATTTGCATGTCGTAGACGAGAGCAAAAGCACAGGAGACAGCCTGAGCTACGAAAACTACTGCAGGGAGGTGGGTGGGGTGTGCTTCTCTGACGGCCCTTTTTGCTGCTGCTCCGGGGCAAAGAAACAGCAGCACAGCAGCAGAAGGAGCAGCAACATGCAGCGCTTTGATCGACCGCGCGGGTTTTATCTGCAGCAGTATTTGCTGTCGCAAATATGAACACAGCTATGTTTGGTTTTGCTATGAAAACTGTGTAACCAGCGAATCACCGCTAAAGAGCAAACAATCACGAGCTTTTTCTTGCAAAGAAGCATAACTGTTCCCACTAATCAGTTCCAAGAATGAAGGGCGCCTATACGTCATGCTGCCGTTCAGTTGCTCGTTTCTCTCTGAAACACTCAATCCTAAACCGTACACTGTAATCCGCAAGCACTTTGTGCGAGGTTATACGTTCTTATTCACTTTGGATGGTAAATAGGAGCATAGAAAATAGTACTGCGGAGTAATCATGGGGATACCAGATAATTATCCAAGCAGCTTCATCGTTGCTACATGCACTATTCCGCCATTTTTACAGTTGAAATTGTTTGCAGCAAGTAAGCGTCTTCTGGATAAGTGGCCCTGCCATTCTGATACTGCAACAGCATCCTTAAGGGGCTTTTTTAACGATCGCCATGAAAAGGCATAATGGTTTTACGGCTTTCGGCAAAGGCAAAGAACGTTTAGGCTTCAGACTCAGTAAGGTTTAGGTTTTAAGGTTGGGCCTTAAAACCTAA
>NW_013542263.1:0-380 GCF_000499545.2 Eimeria tenella
GGGAGCCGGCGGAGCGTGTGGGGCGTGCAGCGGCGGCTGGAGGCCGCGGGGCTGCGGGCGGGGGCCCTGTGGGGCGGACTGCAGCAGGAGCTGCGGAAAGAAGTGTTTGTAGGGTTCAGAAAACGAACCCTGGGGGCCCTCGTGGCCACTTCCGTGGCCGCCAGGGGCCTCGACTTCCCCGCGGTGGGGTTGGTGGTGAACTTCGAGATGCCGGGGGCCCTCGAGGTGTACGTACACCGCGTGGGCCGCACGGCCCGCGCCGGCAGGGAGGGCAAAGCCGTTTCTTACCTGGGGCCCGCCGACGCCCAGCTAGCCAAGCAGCTAGCTAGCCACCTGCAGCAGACGCGGGCCGACCCGCCGCCCTGGCTCCTCAGGCTAGC
>NW_013542263.1:453-1333 GCF_000499545.2 Eimeria tenella
AGCTAGCTGGCTAGCTGGGGAGCTAGCTGGCTAGCTGGGGAGCTAGCTGGGTGGGTGCGTGGTGGCTAGCCGGGTGGGTGGCCGGCTAGCTCGACGGATGGGTTGGCGGCTGGTGGCTAGCTAGCTGGGTGGGTAGCTGGCTAGCTAGCTCGATGGGTGGCTAGCTAGCTGGGTGGGTAGCTGGCTTGCTAGCTTGCTAGCTAGCTAGCTAGCTAGCAAGCTAGCTAGCTAGCCGGTCACTGGGAGCTTTGGTGAGGGGTGGATTGAAGGCGAGGGAGAAGGGGAGATGGATAGCGAGACAGAGATGGAGCTAGCTAGCTAGCTAGCTAGCTGGCCAGCTAGCTGGCTAGCTAGCTAGCTAGCCAGCTAGCTAGCTAGCTAGCAACGCAGCTAGTCAAGGGACACCTGTAGGGACGGTTACGGGGGGAGCTAGCTGGCTGGCTAGCTGGCTAGCTATCTGGCTGGCTAGCTAGCTGGCCAGTGGCGCAGCTAGCCAGCAGGCCAGCGACAAGTAGCTAGCCAGGTGGCTAGCTGGCTAGCGAGGCAGCTAGCTAGCTGCAAGACGGAGTCAGCTGTCCCGGCGACTCGCCAGACAGCTGGCTGAGGGGCGCCGCTGCAGCTGCTCACAGCAGGGAGGGAGCTTTGCTGTCCCCGGGCAGCTGCTGCTGCAGCTGCTGCTGCAGCAGCTGCTGCTGCTGCAGCTGCTCTTCCTTATAACAAAGTTTAGAGACCTAGAAATGTTTGCAAATGGAAACATGACTCCTGTCTCCCCAAAATGTATACACGCGTCGAGTCGCTTAGGGGCGACGCGTTGCTGCAGCAGCAGCAGCAGCTGCAGCAGTAGCTGCAGCAGCAGCAGTGGCTGCAGCAGTAGCTGCCG
>NW_013542263.1:1420-1891 GCF_000499545.2 Eimeria tenella
CTGCCGCAGCGTCATCAGTCTCTGCTGCTGCAGCTGCAGCAGCAGGTGCTGCTGCATGAGTAGTTCCTGCTGCAGCAGCAGCTGCTGCAGTAGCAGCTGCAGCAGGCAGCAGTGCAGCTGAAGGCCCTGGGACGCACAGTGGAAGGAACATATCAACTTAAGAGTGCTGCAGTGCTACTGCTGCTGCTGCGGCTGCTGTTGCACCTGCTGTTGCACCTGCTGCTGCTGCTGCACCTGTTGCTACTGCAGCAGCAAATGGAAAAGCGGCCCCTCAGTCTTCTTTTGAATTTCTGTTTGTCTCTTTTGTCTCTTTTGCTGCTTTCTGTCCTTTGGCCCCCAGCCTTTTCCTTTTGTGTTGCGTGCTGCTGCGGAGCTGCTGCAGCAACTGCTGCTCCTGCTGCTGCTGCTGCCGCAGCTGCTGCTGCTGCTGCTGCCGCAGCTGCTGCTGCTGCTGCTGCTGCTGCTGCTGTT
>NW_013542263.1:1997-2451 GCF_000499545.2 Eimeria tenella
GAGGGCAGCCTGTGCAGCAGCAAAAAGAAAAGGGCCCAGCAGCAAATGGGCATCAGTTCTGTCCAGCCAGCCGCCGTGGCCCGGCAGCAAGTTGCTGCTGTTTTTTACTTTTGCGTCTCTTTTAAAAAGAGAAGCCAGAAGGTCTCCTGCTGCTGCTGCTAACGAGACCCCCAGCCCAAACAAAGACCCCACAAGCAGCAGCAGCGCCCTCCTGCTGCTGCTGCTGCTGCTGCTGCTGGGGGCGAAGCCCGACAGACGAAAGCGCGAAAATGAGGAGCCAAAAAGACGATCCCAGCACGAAGGGACGATCCCAGAGCGCCTCGCTGCTGCTGCTGCTGCTGCTGCTGCTGCTGCTGGTGGTTTGGGTGCGTGTTCTGCTTCTGGTTGTGTGGCTGCTGCAGCAGCGGCAGCGTTGACGGCAGCAGCGCCGACGGCGGCAGCGAGGGCCGCTGCT
>NW_013542263.1:2551-2923 GCF_000499545.2 Eimeria tenella
TTTAATTTCATTTTGTGTCTTGCTGTTTGAACTCCTGTCCCCTTCCAACTCCATTTATTTCCATTTTGATTTCTTTTTCTTTATTTCCAATTATATCTGTCTCCAAATTGAACACCAAATTATCCATCTTCTATCACTTCTTTGAATATCTGTTAATATCTTTTAATATCTGTCATCACTTCTTTTTCGTGTCTTTTAAAATCTTTGAATATCTTTGAATATCTTTTAAGATTTGTTCATCTTTCAGGAGTTCAAGTGGCTACCAACATGGGAGGAAAAGATTGCAGAATTAATCAAAGACATCAAAGACTTCAAAGAATCCACCCAAGACCCAGGGGCCCCCGCCCCCCCAGGGGCCCCCTCCCCGGCAGG
>NW_013542263.1:2958-3257 GCF_000499545.2 Eimeria tenella
CCACTGTCTTGCGGGGAGACACCACTGCAGCAGGAGGCAGGGGGCCCCCTTTGTAAATAAAATTGAAAAGACTATTTAGACTTTTGCTGCCGAAGCAAGACCCAAACAAATAAGCTGCGCTGTCGTTGAGGGCCAGCAGCAGCAGCGCGTACAGCAGCAGCCAGCGGGGGCCCCAGGGGGGCCCCACAGACCTGCAGCACGCAGCAGCAGCAGCAGCAGCAGCAGCAGCAGCAGACCCACCAGCAGCAGCAGCACGCGCGCCCCCGGAGACCAGCACCTGCAGGAACGACTTTCGCCGC
>NW_013542263.1:3345-3471 GCF_000499545.2 Eimeria tenella
CTGCTGCCTCCCCCCGCGTCTCCTCTCTTTTCACAGCCCCCGCTGTCTCGCGAGCTGCAGCAAAAGTCCCTGCTGCCTTCCCCCGCGCCCTCCCCGCCCCCGCCGCCGCTGCTGCTGCCGCTGCTG
>NW_013542263.1:3571-4032 GCF_000499545.2 Eimeria tenella
GCTGCTGCTGCTTCTTCCTTGCTTCTTCTCAAGTCTTAATTTAAATGAGGACTTGTCCCTTTGAGGCTCTGCTGTCACCTGTCTTCGAACAACAGGGCCTCCACGCCTCCCTGGGGTTTAGGGTTTAGGGTTTAGGGTTTAGGGTTTAGGGTTTAGGACTCGAGATTCCATGGCACCTACTTCAGTGGCTTTTAGTCCTATCGCTGCTTATTCGCAACTCAATGAGGACCAGCTGTACCCTCATTTCCAAACCGTAAACCCTAAACCCTAAACCCTAAACCCTCTAAACCCTCGTAGCTCCCATTTTTGTTCATGTGTGTATCTGGGCTTTCTCTGGCAGCTGGGAGCTGCGCCGTGGGTCTAGGGTTTAGGGTTTAGGGTTTAGGGGCCCTCGGGGCCCCGGGGGGGCCCCCGGGGCCCCCAGCAGCCAAATGGCTCTGCAGCTGCAGCAGCAGCAGCAG
>NW_013542263.1:4185-4602 GCF_000499545.2 Eimeria tenella
GCAGCTGCAGTGGCTGGAGGAGCAGCTGCAGCAGGGGCCCCCAAAGTTGGAAACCCTAAACCCTAATTTGTGGGGAAACCCTAATTTGCTGCTGCCGCCTTTGGTGCTGCTCGAGGGTTTAGAAGGGTTTGAAGCGCTGCAGCAAACAGCAGCAGCAGCAGCAGCAGCAGCGCCGCCAATTTCCCTGAAAGTCTGTCTTCTTTTTTCTTTTTAGTTCGTTTTAATTCTCTTTTTATTTTTAATCCCTTTAATCCTTTTGATTCTTTTTAATTCCTTTTAATTCTTTTAAAAGGAATTAAAAAGACAGACTGACAGGAGGTGCTTCAACTGAGTAATTTTGCTGCCTCCTTGCTGCTGTTGCTGCTGCTGCTGCAGGCCTTTGCTGCGCTGCACCGCCGCTGCTCCCGGGAGCCTCCC
>NW_013542263.1:4702-4912 GCF_000499545.2 Eimeria tenella
CCAGGGGGCCCCCCGGAGGGTTTGCTGCAGGGGCCCCCCGGGCCTGGGGGGCCCCCCTGGGGGGCCCCCAACTCCGGGGGGCCCCCATCTGGGGACTTCTACTCGGGGGGCCCCCGGGGCTCCCGCTTTGAGTCCCTTAGCAGCCGCGAGGGCAGCAGCTCCTGGGGCCCCTGGCAGCCCAGCAGCAGCAGCAGCAGCAGCAGCAGCAGC
>NW_013542263.1:5012-5170 GCF_000499545.2 Eimeria tenella
AAGAGCTGCTGCGGGGGCCCCCCGGGATGTCCTCAGTACCCATTTGCTGCAGGTGTTGGAGAAGCAGCAGCGGGCCCGAGCAGCACGAAACGAGCAGGCAAAGAGGGAGGCAGCAGCAGCAGCAGCAGCGGCAAGGTGGCCCTCGGTTCTACGAGGGG
>NW_013542264.1:0-381 GCF_000499545.2 Eimeria tenella
AAACCCTAAACCCTAAACCCTCGTCACCTGAAAGCAAAGCCCCGCAGACGTCGCAGGGCCTCAGTCTTTGCGTCAGCTGCCCCTCAGCATTTCTGAAAAGGAGTTTTGCTCTTCGAGTTTGTAAAGAAGTTAATTCCAAAGAAACCCCCATAGACTGGTCAATGCGGCCAAGCTTCCCGAGGTCTTCCATCTGCAAACCCCAAATTAGGGTTTACGCCCCGGATTAGGGTTTGCGCCTAGCGGGCCTCCAGCGCCTCCTCCTCACGAGGGTTTAGCGCTTCGCGGAGGTGCGCTTAAATGCTACCGTCTGGGGGGCGCAAAGCCCAAGTTAGGGTCTGGGGCGCCCAAACCCTAAATTAGGGTTTAGAGCTCGAGACCAGC
>NW_013542264.1:481-659 GCF_000499545.2 Eimeria tenella
CTGGGGTTTGCGGGTTGCGGGAGGGCGGGGAGGGTTTAGGGTTTGGGGGGAGGCGAGGGTTTAGGGTTTAGAGGTCAGTGGGGAGGGTTTAGGGTTTGGAGGTCAGTGGGGAGGGTTTACGGTTCGGAGGTCAGTGGGGAGGGTTTAGGGTTTAGAGGCTGGGGGAGGTGGGGGGGGG
>NW_013542264.1:704-965 GCF_000499545.2 Eimeria tenella
GTTTCGTGGGTCTCTGCAAGCCCCTTGTAAACCCTATTTTAGGGTTTGTAGACGCGCAAACCCTGATTTGGGATTTTTTACTTTTGAGCCCACCTGAGCCCCAGCGACTGGCCTCTAGGGCCTTACCGCTTTCACCTGGGGCTTGCTGCTGCGCAAACCCTAGTTTAGGGCTTGCGGGCTGCGAAACCCTAATTCAGGGTTTGCGCAGCAGCAAGCTTCTGAAGTGGCGGGGGTTGC
Organism: Eimeria tenella; assembly: GCF_000499545.2. NCBI lineage: Eukaryota > Apicomplexa > Conoidasida > Eucoccidiorida > Eimeriidae > Eimeria > Eimeria tenella. The sequence goes on from NW_013542264.1 coordinate 942, forward strand.
GGCTCCCCCTCGGCCGCCCCCGGG
>NW_013542264.1:985-1234 GCF_000499545.2 Eimeria tenella
TGTTTGCTGCTGGGGGCCTCTCTTTTGCTTTTCTTAAAAGATATGGTTTATACTTTGTTGCAGTGACGCAGCAAAACCCTTCTGCTGCTCTTTTGATTGAGCTGCTGCTGAGGCTCGTCAAAGCCATCAAAGTAAACCCTAAACCCTAAACCCTAAACCCTCAGCGCAGCAGCAGCCCTGGTCGCTTGGCCTCGCGCGTGCGCGCCTTGCTGCTGCTGCTGCTGCTGCTGCTGCTGCTGCGTCTTGCGC
>NW_013542265.1:0-307 GCF_000499545.2 Eimeria tenella
CAGCAGCAGCTGCTGCTGCTGCTTCGTCTTCTGGGGAACCCAGTGCAGCGCAGCACTCCAGAAGCCGCGGCGCTGTGTTCCACACGGCGCCCCCAGCAGAAGCAGCACCAGCAGCAGCAGCAGCAGCAGGTTCCGCAGCTGAAGTCTTGCTGCTGTTGCTGCTGCTGCTTTTCGCTCGCTGCAGTTCGCGAGAGCCAAACCCAATGGAGCTGAAAGAGCCGTGCCGTGCTGTTGAGGGATACTGCGTTGCAGCAGCTGCTCCCGCTGCTGCTGTTGTTGCTGCTGCTGCTGCTGCTGAGGGGCCCGC
>NW_013542265.1:337-1682 GCF_000499545.2 Eimeria tenella
CGCTTCTACGTGGGCTGCTGCTTCGGCTGCTGTTGGTGCTGCTGCTGTTGCTCAGGAGAAAGGCAGCATCGTGAGGCAGCGCCACAGGCCGCATCTTGCTGTTGCTGATGCTGCTGCTGCTGCTGGTGTCGCTGCTGCTGCTGCTGCCGGAGGGAGGCAGCGCAAGCCAGCAGCCTGCTGAAGCTCTCCTTGCTGCAGCAGCAGCATCTCGAATTGCACCCATCGCTGTGTGGACACCTGAGCCTTGTTGTTTTGCTCCTGCTGCTGCAGCAGCAGCATCGGGGCAAAGCTGGAGGGCGTCTCTGTGCAGCAGCAGCAGCAACTGCTGCTGCTCTGCAGCTGACGCGAAGCAAATTTGATGAACTGTGCGGCTGAAGGTCTCGAGGATTTGGGCCAGCAGGCGGCGCTGGGGAGGCCGAGGTGCTGCTGCTGCTGCTGCTGCTGGTGAGTCTGCTGCTGCTGCTGCAGCAGCAGCAGAGCTGTCCGGGGCGTCCAGCTGCAGAAGCAGCACCTTGTCGCTGCAGCAAACTGCCAGCGCCTCAAGGGCAAGTGCCCTCACCCAATCTGCTGCTACGTCAGCTAGCCGCTGCAGCAGCAGCAGCAGCGACACAGCCTGCTGTTGCAGCAGCGGGAAATACATGTAAACCAGCTGCACCACAAGCCTCACTGCGCGCAGCAGTACGGGCTTCTCCTGCTGCTGCTGCAGCAGCTGCTGCTGCAGGGTGGGGCACAGCTGCTGCTGCAGCAGCTGCAGCAAACCAGGCAGCAGCAGCGGCAACGAAGGATGCTGCAGCAAAACGCGGCTCCACAAATGGAGACAAACAGAAGGAGACAAAGACAAGTCCCCCAGCCACGCTGCTGCAGGAACAAGTCTGCTGCTCCTGCTGCTGTTGCTGCTGCTGCTGCTGTTTGCTGCATCCGCCTTGCAAGACTGCATCAGCACCTGAGTCAAATCCTCAAGAAGATGCAGCAGAGCCCTTCCTGCGCGACCCGGCTGCTGCTGCTGCTGCTGTTGCTGTTTCTGCTGTTGCTGCCGCTGCTCAAAGCTCACGGTGGCTTCTAGCGTGTTGCTGCTGGTGCTGCTGCCGCTTGTAAGAAACTCAGCTGAGTGCAAGCCATTCTCACCCCGCTGCTGCTGCTGCGGTTGCTGCTGCTGCTGCTGCTGCTGCTGCTCAAGAAACGCGCCCCCCACAAGGCAGCTAATGAGCTGCTCTAGGCCTGCGCAGGCGCCGTGGAAGAGGGGCGTATTCGTGGCTGCTGCTGCTGCTGCTGCTGCTTTGGAGTGGCCAGCAGCAGTGGAAGCCGCAGCTGCAGCAGGAGCAGCAGCAGCCGCAGGAGCTGTTGC
>NW_013542265.1:1741-1960 GCF_000499545.2 Eimeria tenella
AGACAAACAAACGGGCCAGCCGATGCACAACAGCAGCATCAGCAGCAACCCGTGCTTCAGGTGCTGCCACCAGCAGCGCCACCTGCAGCACGCGGATCCTCAGCTGCTGCTGCTGCTGCGGCTGCTGTTGCTGCGCTTGCTGCAGCAAGTCCTCCAGCACCGACACGAGCAGCAGCACGTCCGAAGCTGCTGCTTCCGTGGCAGCAGCAGCAGCATCTG
>NW_013542266.1:581-975 GCF_000499545.2 Eimeria tenella
CCGGGGGAGGGGCCCCTCGGGGTCCTCAGCAGCAAGACGCCGCAGCAAATGCCAAGAAGCCGCTGGCTTCTTCCAGCCTCCTGCCGCTGCTGCTGCTGCTGCTGCTGCTTCTGGGGCCCCAGCAGCAAATCCCTCTTGGGGTCTGTACACCCCAAAAGTCTGTGAATTGAAAAAAAGAACGGGCCGCTCAGGCTGCTGCTGCCCGTCTGCTGCTGATGCAGCAGCAGCAGCAGCAGCAGCAGCTGCTGCTGCTGCTGAACCCTCTTCAGTCGCCTTTGCTGGACCCTCAATCGCGGGGGGCCCCCGGGGGGGGCCCCCCACTTTTGGCCTTCTGTGGGGCAGCCCGCCCTGCAGCAGCGCTGCAGGAGGCAGCTGCAGCAGCAGCTGCTGCCGC
>NW_013542266.1:1939-2061 GCF_000499545.2 Eimeria tenella
TTACACTTTTTAACTGCAATAGCTGGCACTTTGTTTCACACTCCTCGGGCACCAAGAAAGCCCCGAGGGGAAGAAGCTGCACACACAGGTGTGCGCAGCAGCAGCAAAGACTCCGCAGCTGC
>NW_013542266.1:2161-2391 GCF_000499545.2 Eimeria tenella
GCGGGGGCCCCTCCGCGGTGCTTTCCTTGCTACTTGGATGGAAGGCTTTCCTGCTGCTGCTGCTGCTGCTGCTGCTGGTCCTGCTGCTGCTGCTGCTGCTGCCTCTGCTGCTGCGCCGTCTGCGTCCTCGCTCTCGTCGCTGCTCTCGCCCTCCTGCCGCTGCTGCTGCTGCTCGTCTTGCTGCTGCGGCTGCTGCTGCTGCTGCCCCTCTTCCTGCTCCTGCAGCAGCT
>NW_013542266.1:2516-2675 GCF_000499545.2 Eimeria tenella
GCAGCACGGGCAGGTAGAAATGGCTGCACCCAAAACAAGCCCAAACCCTAAACCCTAAACCCTAAACCCTAAACCCTAATAACGTAGTCCGGCTCTTCACCAGCAGCGGCAGCAGCAGCAACAGCAACAAAAACAGCAGCAACAGCAGCAGAAAAAGCA
>NW_013542267.1:0-687 GCF_000499545.2 Eimeria tenella
TACTTTTGTTGCTGCTACCTTTGCTGCTGCTGCCTTTTCTGCTGCTTCCGCTGCTGCTGGAATCTCGTACTGCTTGGTTTACTTCAGATTTGGTGCGTCCTGAAGCCAATCTCACATCTCCTTCGCTGCTGCTGCTGCTGCTACTGCTACTGCTGCCACTACTGCTGCTGCTGCTGCTGCTGCAGTTCTTCACTTTGCTGTCGCCTTCCACTGAGGGCGAGGCCCTGGCCTACTGCCGCAGCTACTTAATGCCTTTTTGGGGAAAACACAAAAAGGAAATATCGAAGGCCATGGGCATTGTGGCATTTGTGGGTTCTGCTGCTGCTGCTGCGGGCCGGCAACGAGCAGCAGCAGCAGCAGCAGCAGCAGCAGCGGTGCCGGGGGCTGCAGGCGAAGCAGCAGGAGCAGCAGCGCCGATGGAAACAGACCCCAAAAACGCAACTTCACCGGCAGCAGCAGCTGCTGCAGCAGAGGGCGAGAAGCTGGCAGCACGTAATCGTCCAGCAGCTGCAGCAGGTGCTGCTGCTGCCGCTGCTGCTGCTGCCTTGAAAGATGGGGCAGGCAGCCCCTACTCGGTGCTGCTGTTCACAAGTGCTTGGGAAGAGACAGAGCAGCTGCTGCGGGAGACAATGATGGCTGTGGGCGTTCGCCTGCCCGTGCAAGCAGCAGCAGCAGCAGCAGCGGCAG
>NW_013542267.1:763-1250 GCF_000499545.2 Eimeria tenella
CACTGCGCCGCAGCAGTTGGGAGTCGACTTTGCTGCTGCTGCTGCTGCTGCTGCAGGGAGGGGGGGACACACCTCCCGCAGGAGGCGGAACAGACGGCAGCAGCAGCAGCTGCAGCAGCAGCACTCAGCGCCGCTGCATCAGCAGCTGCAGCACCAGCAGCACCAGCACCAGCAACAGCTGCAGCACCTGCAGCAGCAGCGCCAGCAGCGCTTGGGGCTGCACACTGCGCGCACCCCAACAGGCAGCAGGGGGGGCGTCCCTGCTGCAGCAGCAGCAGCAGCAGCAGCTTCGCGGGCAGCAGAAACATCAGGGGGCAGAGCAGCAGCAGCACGATCAGCAGTAGGGGCCGCAATAGCAGCAACAGCAGCAGGGTCCAGAACTTTATTAGTGGGCGCAGCAGCTGCAGCGCGGTCTGCAGCGATAGCAGCAGCAGCAGCAGCAGCAGCAGGTATACCACCGTCGCATTCGCCCTCTTTCGAGTGGCAG
>NW_013542267.1:1345-1594 GCF_000499545.2 Eimeria tenella
GGAGAGGCTCAGCTTCTCGTTTGCTGCTGCGGGTGCTGCTGCAGCTGGTGCTGCATCTGCTGCTGCAGCTGGTGCTGCTGCAGCACCAGCCTACCAGCCTCTCGCTGCTCGGGCGGCCCCGAGGAATTCCCCGCAGCAGCTGCAGCAGCTCACTCCTGTTTACAGTCTGCTGAGCCCAGCAGCAGCAGCAGCAGCAGCTGCTGCTGCTGCTGCTCAGGAAACACCAGACTGTCTCCTTAGAGACCCGCC